>NW_027077416.1:0-112000 GCF_963924675.1 Phocoena phocoena
AGAAGCTCGTCTACAGTATCAGGTAAATATCCCAGAAAGCAAAAAATGGATAAAGAAGTTGTGGCACGTACGTACAATGCAATATCACTCAGCAATGAAATCTGTGTCATCAGGCCCGTAGCGGCATAGTGAGTGGATGCAGGTACGGTGATTCTACGTGAACTACGTCACACAGAAAAAGAAAACATCATAAGATATCACGAATACACGGAATGTAAACTTGACTACACATGAACTGAATTACAAAACAGAACAGGGTCTCAAATTTAGAAAACCAACTAGTGCTTGCTTATGGGGAAAGGTGCCTTGGGGTGCTGCATAAAACCAGAGACTGAAATTAGCACAGATAACTTTCCATAAGCCAAATATGTAATAGACAAGACCTACTCCTTGCTCAACGAAATGGACCCAACACCACATATTCAACGCCTAGGAATATACCTGACTAGGAAGAATCTTAAAACCCATGGATATATATGTTTCCGTAAGAGAATCAAGGGTGTGTACAGCGGCCGAAACGCAGCAGTGAAAACCCGATAAATCCCATTATCAAAATAAATTTTAAAAACAAAACACAAAGACAGTGAAATAGAAAGCAATTCTTAAATAATTCACTCAGGGCATGTGATGCAACCGGGATTGACCACATCTACACCCAGAGCTGGTTGAGACATAAGGCTGGACAGTTCAGGCTGATAGCATTGGTGAGTTTCGGTGAGCAAAGGCAGACCCTTTGAAGTCATACTGCATGGTACCCATTCCATGGGTCCCAACTCTCCAGGTTCAAGGGATTCTTCCTTCAGCTAAAACATGCATGGGAAACACAGAGTATGGTACTCCGTGAGATTGGGAAACGATTTAAAATGGATCTCAGTTTTCGTATCCTTGTCCTAGGGTTCACCATTCCAGACGCTTTACTATCACTCTCCCCGCTTGGAGAGTCAGTGACTTTAACCTCCTCTTTGGCACAGTTTGCAATTTCTGTGCAAGATGAACAGGAATAGGGAGAACCAATGAGAGACTCGCTGTAGGTGTCTGCACGGGCAAATGTAACACTCATTGCCCACCAGGAAGAGGAATAAAACAAAGGCTCAGTGTGCCCTGCTGGAAACAGATTAGGGCCTGAAGCAATCCTGCGGTTTTGTGCCCAGCTCACAAGAAAGCGAGTTGAAGAAAGGAGCTCAGGGGCACTGTAATTCACAAACCTGCAGAGTTATAAATGACAGCTATCTTCCAAAAGCATATTGAAGTAAGCCTGCGAAGGGGACTTGAAAGCGGGGCAGAATTTCAGGAAAACGATTGCAGGGGGTACACTGGAATTGCCCTGAAATCATAGGAAAAGAGGCACAACGTCGACAATGATGCACTTGGCCAAAAAGGGCGTATGCGTTTTTTCCTGAATATATTCAGGAAAAAACGCATACGCACTTTTTGGCCAACCAAGCAAGCCTGTAAATGAAATCTGCACTACAATGAAGTCTCACTGCCCCCCGGGCAAAAGGGCCATCTGAAAAAAGTGTAAAATCCAGAAAGGTAGGACAGGATATGGATAACAGGGAGCCTTGTTATGCTTATTGGCAGGATGTAAATTGCCAGCAGCCACCCTGGAGAAGTGTATGGTGTTTCCTGTAATACGTAAGAAACAAAGCAACACAGCCTATGGCACTTCCACTTATGGTCCTATAGCTTACGGAAATTAAAATCAAAAACAGACAGCCACCCCAATATTTGGGACGGCTGTGTTCACAAGAAGCTCATCTACAGTATCAGGTAAATATCCCAGAAAGCAAAAAATGGATAAAGAAGTTGTGGCACGTACGTACAATGCAATATCACTCAGCAATGAAATCTGTGTCATCAGGCCCGTAGCGGCATAGTGAGTGGATGCAGGTACGGTGATTCTACGTGAACTACGTCACACAGAAAAAGAAACATCATAAGATATCACTAATACACGGAATGTAAACTTGACTACACATGAACTGAATTACAAAACAGAACAGGGTGTCAAATTTAGAAAACCAACTAGTGCTTGCTTATGGGGAAAGGTGCCTTGGGGTGCTGCATAAAACCAGAGACTGAAATTAGCACAGATAACTTTCCATAAGCCAAATATGTAATAGACAAGACCTACTCCTTGCTCAACGAAATGGACCCAACACCACATATTCAACGCCTAGGAATATACCTGACTAGGAAGAATCTTAAAACCCATGGATATATATGTCTCCGTAAGAGAATCAAGCGTGTGTACAGCGGCCGAAACGCAGCAGTGAAAATCCGATAAATCCCATTATCAAAATAAATTTCGAAAACAAAACACAAAGACAGTGAAATAGAGAGCAATTCTTAAATAATTCACTCAGGGCATGTGATGCAACCGTGATTGACCACATCTACACCCAGAGCTGGTTGAGACATAAGGCTGGACACTTCAGGCTGATAGCCTTGGTGAGTTTCGGTGAGCAAATGCAAACCCTTTGCAGTCATACTGCATGGTACCCATTCCATGGGTCCCAACTCTCCAGGTTCAAGGGATTCTTCCTCCAGTTAAAACATGCATGGGAAACCCAGAGTATCGTCCACCGTGTGATTGGGAAACGATTTAATATGCATCTCAGTTTTCGTATCCAGGTCCTCGGTTTCACCATTCCAGATGCTTTACTAACACTCTCCCCGCTTGGAGAGTCAGGGCCTTTAACCTTCTGTTTGGCACAGCTTGCAAATTCTGTGCAAGATGAACAGGAATAGGGAGAACCAATGAGAGACTAGCTGTAGGTGTCTCCACGGGCAAATGTAACGCTCATTGCCCACCAGGAAGAGGAATTAAACAAAGGCTCAGGGTGCCCTGCTGGAAACAAATTAGGGCCTGAAGCAATCCTGCGGTTTTGTGCCCAGCTCACAAGAAAGCGAGTTGAAGAAAGGAGCTCAGGGGCACTGTAATTCACAAACCTGCAGAGTTATAAATGACAGCTATCCTCCAAAAATATATTGAAGTAAGCCTGCGAAGGGGACTTGAAAGCGGGGCAGAATTTCAGGAAAACGATTGCAGGGGGTAGACTGGAATTGCCCTGAAAGCATAGGAAAAGAGGCAGAACGTCGACAATGATGCACTTGGCCAAAAAGGGCGTATGCGTTTTTTCCTGAATATATTCAGGAAACAACGCATACGCACTTTTTGGCCAACCAAGCAAGCCTGTAAAGGAAATCTGCACTACAATGAAGTCTCACTGCCCCCCGGGCAAAAGGGCCATCTGAAAAAAGTGTAAAATCCAGAAAGGTAGGACAGGATATGGAGAACAGGGAGCCTTGTTATGCTGATTGGCAGGATGTAAATTGCCAGCAGCCACCCTGGAGAAGTGTATGGTGTTTCCTGAAACACGTAAGAAACGAAGCAACACAGCCTATGGCACTTCCACTTATGGTCCTATAGCTTACGGAAATTAAAATCAAAAACAGACAGCCACCCCAATATTTGGGACGGCTGTGTTCACAAGAAGCTCGTCTACAGTATCAGGTAAATATCCCAGAAAGCAAAAAATGGATAAAGAAGTTGTGGCACGTACGTACAATGCAATATCACTCAGCAATGAAATCTGTGTCATCAGGCCCGTAGCGGCATAGTGAGTGGATGAAGGTACGGTGATTCTACGTGAACTACGTCACTCAGAAAAATAAACATCATAAGTTATCACTAATTCACGGAATGTAAACTTGACTACACATGAACTGAATTACAAAACAGAACAGGGTCTCAAATTTAGAAAACCAACTAGTGCTTGCTTATGGGGAAAGGTGCGTTGGGGTGCTGCATAAAACCAGAGACTGAAATTAGCACAGAAAAGTTTCCATAAGCCAAATATGTAATAGACAAGACCTACTCCTTGCTCAACGAAATGGACCCAACACCACATATTCAACGCCTAGGAATATACCTGACTAGGAAGAATCTTAAAACCCATTGATATATATGTCTCCATAAGAGAATCAAGCGTGTGTACAGCGGCCGAAAAGCAGCAGTGAAAATCCGATAAATCTCATTATCAAAATAAATTTCGAAAACAAAACACAAAGACAGTGAAATAGAGAGCAATTCTTAAATAATTCACTCAGGGCATGTGATGCAACCGGGATTGACCACATCTACACCCAGAGGTGGTTGAGACATAAGGCTGGACACTTCAGGCTGATAGCATTGGTGAGTTTCGGTGAGCAAATGCAAACCCTTTGAAGTCATACTGCATGGTACCCATTCCATGGGTCCCAACTCTCCAGGTTCAACGGATTCTTCCTCCAGCTAAAACATGCATGGGAAACCCAGAGTATCGTCCACCGTGTGATAGGGAATCGATTTAAAATGCATCTCAGTTTTCGTATCCTGGTCCTCGGGTTCACCATTCCAGATGCTTTACTAACACTCTCCCCGCTTGGCGAGTCAGTGCCTTTAACCTCCTGTTTGGCACAGCTTGCAAATTCTGTGCAAGATGAACAGGAATAGGGAGAACCAATGAGAGACTAGCTGTAGGTGTCTGCACGGGCAAATGTAACGCGCATTGCCCACCAGGAAGAGGAATTAAACAAAAGCTCAGTGTGCCCTGCCGGAAACAGATTACGGCCTGAAGCAATCCTGCGGTTTTGTGCCCAGCTCACAAGAAAGCGATTTGAAGAAAGGAGCTCAGGGGCACTGTAATTCACAAACCTGCAGAGTTATAAATGACAGCTATCCTCCAAAAATATATTGAAGTAAGCCTGCGAAGGTGACTTGAAAGTGGGGCAGAATTTCAGGAAAACGATTGCAGGGGGTAGACTGCAATTGCCCTGAAAGCATAGGAAAAGAGGCAGAACGTCGACAATGATGCACTTGGCCAAAAAGGGCGTATGCGTTTTTTCCTGAATATATTCAGGAAAAAACGCATACGCCCTTTTTGGCCAACCAAGCAAGCCTGTAAAGGAAATCTGCACTAAGATGAAGTCTCACTGCCCCCCGGGCAAAAGGGCCATCTGAAAAAAGTGTAAAATCCAGAAAGGTAGGACAGGATATGGAGAACAGGGAGCCTTGTTATGCTGATTGGCAGGATGTAAATTGCCAGCAGCCACCCTGGAGAAGTGTATGGTGTTTCCTGAAACACGTAAGAAACAAAGCAACACAGCCTATGGCACTTCCACTTATGGTCCTATAGCTTAGGGAAATTAAAATCAAAAACAGACAGCCACCCCAATATTTGGGACAGCTGTGTTCACAAGAAGCTCGTCTACAGTATCAGGTAAATATCCCAGAAAGCAAAAAATGGATAAAGAAGTTGTGGCACGTACGTACAATGCAATATCACTCAGCAATGAAATCTGTGTCATCAGGCCCGTAGCGGCATAGTGAGTGGATGAAGGTACGGTGATTCTACGTGAACTACGTCACACAGAAAAAGAAACATCATAAGATATCACTAACTCACGGAATGTAAACTTGACTACACATGAACTGAATTACAAAACAGAACAGGGTCTCAAATTTAGAAAACCAACTAGTGCTTGCTTATGGGCAAAGGTGCGTTGGGGTGCTGCATAAAACCAGAGACTGAAATTAGCACAGAAAACTTTCCATAAGCCAAATATGTAATAGACAAGACCTACTCCTTGCTCAACGAAATGGACCCAACACCACATATTCAACGCCTAGGAATATACCTGACTAGGAAGAATCTTAAAACCCATTGATATATATGTCTCCGTAAGAGAATCAAGCGTGTGTACAGCGGCCGAAACGCAGCAGTGAAAATCCGATAAATCCCATTATCAAAATAAATTTCGAAAACAAAACACAAAGACAGTGAAATAGAGAGCAATTCTTAAATAATTCACTCAGGGCATGTGATGCAACCGGGATTGACCACATCTACACCCAGAGCTGGTTGAGACATAAGGCTGGACACTTCAGGCTGATAGCATTGGTGAGTTTCGGTGAGCAAATGCAAACCCTTTGAAGTCATACTGCATGGTCCCCATTCCATGGGTACCAACTCTCCAGGTTCAAGGGATTCTTCCTCCAGCTAAAACATGCATGGGAAACCCAGAGTATCGTCCACCGTGTGATTGGGAAACGATTTAAAATGCATCTCAGTTTTCGTATCCTGGTCCTCGGGTTCACCATTCCAGATGCTTTACTAACACTCTCCCCGCTTGGAGAGTCAGTGCCTTTAACCTCCTGTTTGGCACAGCTTGCAAATTCTGTGCAAGATGAACAGGAATAGGGAGAACCAATGAGAGACTAGCTGTAGGTGTCTGCACGGGCAAATGTAACGCTCATTGCCCACCAGGAAGAGGAATTAAACAAAGGCTCAGTGTGCCCTGCCGGAAACAGATTAGGGCCTGAAGCAATCCTGCGGTTTTGTGCCCAGCTCACAAGAAAGCGAGTTGAAGAAAGGAGCTCAGGGGCACTGTAATTCACAAACCTGCAGAGTTATAAATGACAGCTATCCTCCAAAAATATATTGAAGTAAGCCTGCGAAGGGGACTTGAAAGCGGGGCAGAATTTCAGGAAAACGATTGCAGGGGGTACACTGGAATTGCCCTGAAAGCATAGGAAAAGAGGCAGAACGTCGACAATGATGCACTTGGCCAAAAAGGGCGTATGCATGTTTTCCTGAATATATTCAGGAAAAAACGCATACGCCCTTTTTGGCCAACCAAGCAAGCCTGTAAAGGAAATCTGCACTACAATGAAGTCTCACTGCCCCCCGGGCAAAAGGGCCATCTGAAAAAAGTTTAAAATCCAGAAAGGTAGGACAGGATATGGAGAACAGGGAGCCTTGTTATGCAGATTGGCAGGATGTAAAATGCCAGCAGCCACCCTGGAGAAGTGTATGGTGTTTCCTGAAACACGTAAGAAACAAAGCAACACAGCCTATGGCACTTCCACTTACGGTCCTATAGCTTACGGAAATTAAAATCAAAAACAGACAGTCACCCCAATATTTGGGACGGCTGTGTTCACAAGAAGCTAGTCTACAGTACCAGGTATATATCCCAGAAAGCAAAAAATGGATAAAGAAGTTGTGGCACGTACGTGCAATGCAATATCACTCAGCAATGAAATCTGTGTCATCAGGCCCGTAGCGGCATAGTGAGTGGATGCAGGTACGGTGATTCTACGTGAACTACGTCACACAGAAAAAGAAACATCATAAGATATCACTAATACACGGAATGTAAACTTGACTACACATGAACTGAATTACAAAACAGAACAGGGTCTCAAATTTAGAAAACCAACTAGTGCTTGCTTATGGGGAAAGGGGCCTTGGGGTGCTGCATAAAACCAGAGACTGAAATTAGCACAGATAACTTTCCATAAGCCAAATATGTAATAGACAAGACCTACTCCTTGCTCAACGAAATGGACCCAACACCACATATTCAACGCCTAGGAATATACCTGACTAGGAAGAATCTTAAAACCCATGGATATATATGTCTCCGTAAGAGAATCAAGCGTGTGTACAGCGGCCGAAACGCAGCAGTGAAAATCCGATAAATCCCATTATCAAAATAAATTTCGAAAACAAAACACAAAGACAGTGAAATAGAGAGCAATTCTTAAATAATTCACTCAGGGCATGTGATGCAACCGTGATTGACCACATCTACACCCAGAGCTGGTTGAGACATAAGGCTGGACACTTCAGGCTGATAGCCTTGGTGAGTTTCGGTGAGCAAATGCAAACCCTTTGAAGTCATACTGCATGGTACCCATTCCATGGGTCCCAACTCTCCAGGTTCAAGGCATTCTTCCTCCAGCTAAAACATGCATGGGAAACCCAGAGTATCGTCCACCGTGTGATTGGGAAACGATTTAAAATGCATCTCAGTTTTCGTATCCTGGTCCTCGGGTTCACCATTCCAGATGCTTTACTAACACTCTCCCCGCTTGGAGAGTCAGTGCCTTTAACCTCCTGTTTGGCACAGCTTGCAATTTCTGTGCAAGATGAACAGGAATAGGGAGAACCAATGAGAGAGTAGCTGTAGATGTCTGCCCGGGCAAATGTAACGCTCATTGCCGACCAGGAAGAGGAATTAAACAAAGGCTCAGCGTGCCCTGCTGAAAACAGATTAGGGCCTGAAGCAATCCTGCGGTTTTGTGCCCAGCTCACAAGATAGCGAGTTGAAGAAAGGAGCTCAGGGGCACTGTAATTCACAAACCTGCAGAGTTATAAATGACAGCTATCCTCCAAAAATATATTGAAGTAAGCCTGCGAAGGGGACTTGAAAGCAGGGCAGAATTTCAGGAAAACGATTGCAGGGGTAGACTGGAATTGCCCTGAAAGCATAGGAAAAGAGGCAGAACGTCGACAATGATGAACTTGGCCAAAAAGGGCGTATGCGTTTTTTCCTTAATATATTCAGGAAAAAACGCATACGCCCTTTTTGGCCAACCAAGCAAGCCTGTAAAGGAAATCTGCACTACAATGAAGTCTCACTGCCCCCCGGGCAAAAGGGCCATCTGAAAAAAGTGTAAAATCCAGAAAGGTAGGACAGGATATGGAGAACAGGGAGCCTTGTTATGCTGATTGGCAGGATGTAAATTGCCAGCAGCCACCCTGGAGAAGTGTATGGTGTTTCCTGAAACACGTAAGAAACAAAGCAACACAGCCTATGGCACTTCCAATTATGGTCCTAGAGCTTACGGAAATTAAAATCAAAAACAGACAGCCACCCCAATATTTGGGACGGCTGTGTTCACAAGAAGCTCGTCTACAGTATCAGGTAAATATCCCAGAAAGCAAAAAATGGATAAAGAAGTTGTGGTACGTACGTACAATGCAATATCACTCAGCAATGAAATCTGTGTCATCAGGCCCATAGCGGCATAGTGAGTGGATGCAGGTACGGTGATTCTACGTGAACTACGTCACACAGAAAAAGAAACATCATAAGATAGCACTAATACGCGGAATGTAAACTTGACTACACATGAACTGAATTAGAAAACAGAATAGGGTCTCAAATTTAGAAAACCAACTAGTGCTTGCTTATGGGAAAAGGTGCCTTGGGGTGCTGCATAAAACCAGAGACTGAAATTAACACAGATAACTTTCCATAAGCCAAATATGTAATAGACAAGACCTACTCCTTTCTCAACGAAATGGACCCAACACCACATATTCAACGCCTAGGAATATACCTGACTAGGAAGAATCTTAAAACCCATGGATATATATGTCTCCGTAAGAGAATCAAGCGTGTGTACAGCGGCCGAAACGCAGCAGTGAAAATCCGATAAATCCCATTATCAAAATAAATTTCGAAAACAAACCACAAAGACAGTGAAATAGAGAGCAATTCTTAAATAATTCACTCAGGGCATGTGATGCAACCGGGATTCACCACATCTACGCCCAGAGCTGGTTGAGACATAAGGCTGGACACTTCAGGCTGATAGCATTGGTGAGTTTTGGTGAGCAAATGCAGAGCCTTTGAAGTCATACTGCATGGTACCCATTCCATGGGTCCCAACTCTCCAGGTTCAAGGCATTCTTCCTCCAGCTAAAACATACATGGGAATCCCAGAGTATCGTCCACCGTGTGATTGGGAAACGATTTAAATTGCATCTCAGTTTTCGTATCCTGGTCATCCGGTTCACCATTCCAGATGCTTTACTAACACTCTCCCCGCTTGGAGAGTCAGTGCCTTTAACCTCCTGTTTGGCACAGCTTGCAATTTCTGTGCAAGATGAACAGGTATAGGGAGAACCAATGAGAGACTAGCTGTAGGTGTCTGCACGGGCAAATGTAACGCTCATTGCCGACCAGGAAGAGGAATTAAACAAAGGCTCAGCGTGCCCTGCTGAAAACAGATTAGGGCCTGAAGCAATTCTGCGGTTTTGTGCCCAGCTCACAAGATAGCGAGTTGAAGAAAGGAGCTCAGGGGCACTGTAATTCACAAACCTGCAGAGTTATAAATGACAGCTATCCTCCAAAAATATATTGAAGTAAGCCTGCGAAGGGGACTTGAAAGCGGGGCAGAATTTCAGGAAAACGATTGCAGGGGTAGACTGGAATTGCCCTGAAAGCATACGAAAAGAGGCAGAACGTCGACAATTATACACTTGGCCAAAAAGGGCGTATGCGTTTTTTCCTGAATATATTCAGGAAAAAACGCATACGCCCTTTTTGGCCAACCAAGCAAGCCTGTAAATGAAATCTGCACTACAATGAAGTCTCACTGCCCCCCGGGCAAAAGGGCCATCTGAAAAAATTGTAAAATCCAGAAAGTTAGGACAGGATATGGAGAACAGGGAGCATTGTTTTGCTGATTGGCAGGATGTAAATTGCCAGCAGCCACCCTGGAGAAGTGTATGGTGTTTCCTGCAACACGTAAGAAACAAAGCAACACAGCCTATGGCACTTCCACTTATGGTCCTATAGCTTACGGAAATTAAAATCAAAAAAGACAGCCACCCCAATATTTGGGATGGCTGTGTTCACAAGAAGCTCGTCTACAGTATCAGGTAAATATCCCAGAAAGCAAAAAATGGATAAAGAAGTTGTGGCACGTACGTACAATGCAGTATCACTCAGCAATGAAATCTGTGTTATCAGGCCTGTAGCGGAATAGTGAGTGGATGCAGGTACGGTGATTCTACGTGAACTACGTCACACAGAAAAAGAAACATCATAAGTTATCACGAATACACGGAATGTAAACTTGACTACACATGAACTGAATTACAAAACAGAACAGGGTCTCAAATTTAGAAAACCAACTAGTGCTTGCTTATGGGGAAAGGTGCCTTGGTGTTCTGCACAAAACCAGAGACTGAAATTAGCACAGATAACTTTCCATAAGCCAAATATGTAATAGACAAGACCTACTCCTTGCTCAACGAAATGGACCCAACACCACATATTCAACGCCTAGGAATATACCTGACTAGGAAGAATCTTAAAACCCATGGATATATATGTCTCTGTAAGAGAATCAAGCGTGTGTACAGCGGCCGAAAGGCAGCAGTGAAAATCCGATAAATCCCATTATCAAAATAAATTTCGAAAACAAAACACAAAAACAGTGAAATAGAGAGCAATTCTTAAGTAATTCACTCAGGGCATGTGATGCAAACGGGATTGACCACATCTACACCCAGAGCTGGTTGAGACATAAAGCTGGACACTTCAGGCTGATAGCATTGGTGAGTTTCGGTGAGCAAATGCAGACCCTTTGAAGTCATACTGCATGGTACCCATTCCATGGGTCCCAACTCTCCAGGTTCAAGGGATTCTTCCTCCAGCTTAAACATGCATGGGAAACCCAGAGTATCGTCCACCGTGTGATTGGGAAACGATTTAAAATGCATCTCAGTTTTCGTATCCTGGTCCTCGGGTTCACCATTCCAGATGCTTTACTAAAACTCTCCCCGCTTGGAGAGTCAGTGCCTTTAACCTCCTGTTTGGCACAGCTTGCAAATTCTGTGCAAGATGAACAGGAATAGGGAGAACCAATGAGAGACTAGCTGTAGGTGTCTGCACGGGCAAATGTAACGCTCATTGCCCACCAGGAAGAGGAATTAAACAAAGGCTCAGTGTGTCCTGCCGGAAACAGATTAGGGCCTGAAGCAATCCTGCGGTTTTGTGCCCAGCTCACAAGAAAGCGAGTTGAAGAAAGGAGCTCAGGGGCACTGTAATTCACAAACCTGCAGAGTTATAAATGACAGCTATCCTCCAAAAATATATTGAAGTAAGCCTGCGAAGGGGACTTGATAGCTGGGCAGAATTTCAGGAAAACGATTGCAGGGGGTAGACTGGAATTGCCCTGAAAGCATAGGAAAAGAGGCACAACGTCGACAATGATGCACTTGGCCAAAAAGGGCGTATGCATTTTTTCCTGAATATATTCAGGAAAAAACGCATACGCCCTTTTTGGCCAATCAAGCAAGCCTGTAAAGGAAATCTGCACTACAATGAAGTCTCACTGCCCCCCGGGCAAAAGGGCCATCTGAAAAAAGTGTAAAATCCAGAAAGGTAGGACAGGATATGGAGAACACGGAGCCTTGTTATGCTGATTGGCAGGATGTAAATTGCCAGCAGCCACCCTGGAGAAGTGTATGGTGTTTCCTGAAACACGTAAGAAACAAAGCAACACAGCCTATGGCACTTCCACTTATGGTCCTATAGCTTACGGAAATTAAAATCAAAAACAGACAGCCACCCCAATATTTGGGACGGCTGTGTTCACAAGAAGCTCGTCTACAGTATCAGGTAAATATCCCAGAAAGCAAAAAATGGATAAAGAAGTTGTGGCACGTACATACAATGCAATATCACTCAGCAATGAAATCTGTGTCATCAGGCCCGTAGCGGCATAGTGAGTGGATGCAGGTACGGTGATTCTACGTGAACTACGTCACACAGAAAAAGAAACATCATAAGATATCACTAATACACGGAATGTAAACTTGACTACACATGAACTGAATTACAAAACAGAACAGGTTCTCAAATTTAGAAAACCAACTAGTGCTTGCTTATGGGGAAAGGTGCCTTGGGGTGCTGAATAAAACCAGAGACTGAAATTAGCACAGATAACTTTCCATAAGCCAAATATGTAATAGACAAGACCTACTCCTTGCTCAACGAAATGGACCCAACACCACATGTTCAACGCCTAGGAATATACCTGACTAGGAAGAATCTTAAAACCCATGGATATATATGTCTCCGTAAGAGAATCAAGCGTGTGTACAGCGGCCGAAACGCAGCAGTGAAAATCCGATAAATCCCATTATCAAAATAAATTTCGAAAACAAAACACAAAGACAGTGAAATAGAGAGCAATTCTTAAATAATTCACTCAGGGCATGTGATGCAACCGGGATTGACCACATCTACACCCAGAGCTGGTTGAGACATAAAGCTGGACACTTCAGGCTGATAGCATTGGTGAGTTTCGGTGAGCAAATGCAGACCCTTTGAAGTCATACTGCATGGTACCCATTCCATGGGTCCCAACTCTCCAGGTTCAAGGGATTCTTCCTCCAGCTTAAACATGCATGGGAAACCCAGAGTATCGTACACCATGTGATTGGGAAACGATTTAAAATGCATCTCAGTTTTCGTATCCTGGTCCTCGGGTTCACCATTCCAGATGCTTTACTAAAACTCTCCCCGCTTGGAGAGTCAGTGCCTTTAACCTCCTGTTAGGCACAGCTTGCAAATTCTGTGCAAGATGAACAGGAATAGGGAGAACCAATGAGAGACTAGCTGTAGGTGTCTGCACGGGCAAATGTAACGCTCATTGCCCACCAGGAAGAGGAATTAAACAAAGGCTCAGTGTGTCCTGCCGGAAACAGATTAGGGCCTGAAGCAATCCTGCGGTTTTGTGCCCAGCTCACAAGAAAGCGAGTTGAAGAAAGGAGCTCAGGGGCACTGTAATTCACAAACCTGCAGAGTTATAAATGACAGCTATCCTCCAAAAATATATTGAACTAAGCCTGCGAAGGGGACTTGAAAGCTGGGCAGAATTTCAGGAAAACGATTGCAGGGGGTAGACTGGAATTGCCCTGAAAGCATAGGAAAAGAGGCACAACGTCGACAATGATGCACTTGGCCAAAAAGGGCGTATGCGTTTTTTCCTGAATATATTCAGGAAAAAACGCATACGCCCTTTTTGGCCAATCAAGCAAGCCTGTAAAGGAAATCTGCACTACAATGAAGTCTCACTGCCCCCCGGGCAAAAGGGCCATCTGAAAAAAGTGTAAAATCCAGAAAGGTAGGACAGGATATGGAGAACACGGAGCCTTGTTATGCTGATTGGCAGGATGTAAATTGCCAGCAGCCACCCTGGAGAAGTGTATGGTGTTTCCTGAAACACGTAAGAAACAAAGCAACACAGCCTATGGCACTTCCACTTATGGTCCTATAGCTTACGGAAATTAAAATCAAAAACAGACAGCCACCCCAATATTTGGGACGGCTGTGTTCACAAGAAGCTCGTCTACAGTATCAGGTAAATATCCCAGAAAGCAAAAAATGGATAAAGAAGTTGTGGCACGTACATACAATGCAATATCACTCAGCAATGAAATCTGTGTCATCAGGCCCGTAGCGGCATAGTGAGTGGATGCAGGTACGGTGATTCTACGTGAACTACGTCACACAGAAAAAGAAACATCATAAGATATCACTAATACACGGAATGTAAACTTGACTACACATGAACTGAATTACAAAACAGAACAGGTTCTCAAATTTAGAAAACCAACTAGTGCTTGCTTATGGGGAAAGGTGCCTTGGGGTGCTGAATAAAACCAGAGACTGAAATTAGCACAGATAACTTTCCATAAGCCAAATATGTAATAGACAAGACCTACTCCTTGCTCAACGAAATGGACCCAACACCACATATTCAACGCCTAGGAATATACCTGACTAGGAAGAATCTTAAAACCCATGGATATATATGTCTCCGTAAGAGAATCAAGCGTGTGTACAGCGGCCGAAACGCAGCAGTGAAAATCCGATAAATCCCATTATCAAAATAAATTTCGAAAACAAAACACAAAGACAGTGAAATAGAGAGCAATTCTTAAATAATTCACTCAGGGCATGTGATGCAACCGAGATTGACCACATCTACACCCAGAGCTGGTTGAGACATAAGGCTGGACACTTCAGGCTGATAGCATTGGTGAGTTTCGGTGAGCAAATGCAGACCCTTTGAAGTCATACTGCATGGTACCCATTCCATGGGTCCCAACTCTCCAGGTTCAAGGCATTCTTCCTCCAGCTAAAACATGCATGGGAAACCCAGAGTATCGTCCACCGTGTGATTGGGAAACGATTTAAAATGCATCTCAGTTTTCGTATCCTGGTCCTCGGGTTCACCATTCCAGATGCTTTACTAACACTCTCCCCCTTGGAGAGTCAGTGCCTTTAACCTCCTGTTTGGCACAGCTTGCAATTTCTGTGCAAGATCAACAGGAATAGGGAGAACCAATGAGAGAGTAACTGTAGATGTCTGCCCGGGCAAATGTAACGCTCATTGCCGACCAGGAAGAGGAATTAAACAAAGGCTCAGCGTGCCCTGCTGAAAACAGATTAGGGCCTGAAGCAATCCTGCGGTTTTGTGCCCAGCTCACAAGATAGCGAGTTGAAGAAAGGAGCTCAGGGGCACTGTAATTCACAAACCTGCAGAGTTATAAATGACAGCTATCCTCCAAAAATATATTGAAGTAAGCCTGCGAAGGGGACTTGAAAGCAGGGCAGAATTTCAGGAAAACGATTGCAGGGGTAGACTGGAATTGCCCTGAAAGCATAGGAAAAGAGGCAGAACGTCGACAATGATGAACTTGGCCACAAAGGGCGTATGCGTTTTTTCCTGAATATATTCAGGAAAAAACGCATACGCCCTTTTTGGCCAACCAAGCAAGGCTGTAAAGGAAATCTGCACTACAATGAAGTCTCACTGCCCCCCGGGCAAAAGGGCCATCTGAAAAAAGTGTAAAATCCAGAAAGGTAGGACAGGATATGGAGAACAGGGAGCCTTGTTATGCTGATTGGCAGGATGTAAATTGCCAGCAGCCACCCTGGAGAAGTGTATGGTGTTTCCTGAAACACGTAAGAAACAAAGCAACACAGCCTATGGCACTTCCACTTATGGTCCTATAGCTTACGGAAATTAAAATCAAAAACAGACAGCCACCCCAATATTTGGGACGGCTGTATTCACAAGAAGCTCGTCTACAGTATCAGGTAAATATCCCAGAAAGCAAAAAATGGATAAAGAAGTTGTGGTACGTACGTACAATGCAATATCACTCAGCAATGAAATCTGTGTCATCAGGCCCATAGCGGCATAGTGAGTGGATGCAGGTACGGTGATTCTACGTGAACTACGTCACACAGAAAAAGAAACATCATAAGATATCACTAATACACGGAATGTAAACTTGACTACACATGAACTGAATTAGAAAACAGAATAGGGTCTCAAATTTAGAAAACCAACTAGTGCTTGCTTATGGGAAAAGGTGCCTTGGGGTGCTGCATAAAACCAGAGACTGAAATTAACACAGATAACTTTCCATAAGCCAAATATGTAATAGACAAGACCTACTCCTTTCTCAACGAAATGGACCCAACACCACATATTCAATGCCTAGGAATATACCTGACTAGGAAGAATCTTAAAACCCATGGATATATATGTCTCCGTAAGAGAATCAAGCGTGTGTACAGCGGCCGCAACGCAGCAGTGAAAATCCGATAAATCCCATTATCAAAATAAATTTCGAAAACAAAACACAAAGACAGTGAAATAGAGAGCAATTCTTAAATAATTCACTCAGGGCATGTGATGCAACCGGGATTGACCACATCTACACCCAGAGCTGGTTGAGACATAAGGCTGGACACGTCAGGCTGATAGCAGTGGTGAGTTTCGGTGAGCAAATGCAGACCCTTTGAAGTCATACTGCATGGTACCCATTCCATGGGTCCCAACTCTCCAGGTTCAAGGCATTCTTCCGCCAGCTAAAACATGCATGGGAATCCCAGAGTATCGTCCACCGTGTGATTGGGAAACGATTTAAAATGCATCTAAGTTTTCGTATCCTGGTCCTCGGGTTCACCATTCCAGATGCTTTACTAAGACTCTCCCCGCTTGGAGAGTCAGTGCCTTTAACCTCCTGTTTGGCACAGCTTGCAATTTCTGTGCAAGATGAACAGGAATAGGGAGAACCAATGAGAGACTAGCTGTAGGTGTCTGCACGGGCAAATGTAACGCTCATTTCCCACCAGGAAGAGGAATTAAACAAAGGCTCAGCGGGCCCTGCTGAAAACAGATTAGGGCCTGAAGCAATCCTGCGGTTTTGTGCCCAGCTCACAAGATAGCGAGTTGAAGAAAGGAGCTCAGGGGCACTGTAATTCACAAACCTGCAGAGTTATAAATGACAACTATCCTCCAAAAATATATTGAAGTAAGCCTGCGAAGGGGACTTGAAAGCGGGGCAGAATTTTAGGAAAACGATTGCAGGGGTAGACTGGAATTGCCCTGAAAGCATAGGAAAAGAGGCACAACGTCGACAATGATGCACTTGGCCAAAAAGGGCGTATGCGTTTTTTCCTGAATTTTTCAGGAAAAAACGCATACGCCCTTTTTGGCCAAACAAGCAAGCCTGTAAACGAAATCTGCACTACAATGAAGTCTCACTGCCCCCCCGGGGAAAACGGCCATCTGAAAAAAGTGTAAAATCCAGAAAGGTAGGACAGGATATGGAGAACAGGGAGCCTTGTTATGCTGATTGGCAGGATGTAAATTGCCAGCAGCCACCCTGGAGAAGTGTATGGTGTTTCCTGCAACACGTAAGAAACAAAGCAACACAGCCTATGGCACTTCCACTTATGGTCCTATAGCTTACGGAAATTAAAATCAAAAACAGACAGCCACCCCAAAATTTGGGACGGCTGTGTTCACAAGAAGCTCGTCTACAATACCAGGTAAATATCCCAGAAAGCAAAAAATGGATAAAGAAGTTGTGGCACGTACGTACAATGCAATATCACTCAGCAATGAAATCTGTGTCATCAGGCCCGTAGCGGCATAGTGAGTGGATGCAGGTACGGTGATTCTACGTGAACTACGTCACACAGAAAAAGAAACATCATAAGATATCACTAATACACGGAATGTAAACTTGACTACACATAAACTGAATTACAAAACAGAACAGGGTATCAAATTTAGAAAAGCAACTATTGCTTGCTTATGGGGAAAGGTGCCTTGGGGTGCTGAATAAAACCAGAGACTGAAATTAGCACAGATAACTTTCCATAAGCCAAATATGTAATAGACAAGACCTACTCCTTGCTCACCGAAATGGACCCAACACCACATATTCAACGCCTAGGAATATACCTGACTAGGAAGAATCTTAAAACCCATGGATACATATGTCTCCATAAGAGAATCAAGCGTGTGTACAGCGGCCGAAACGCAGCAGTGAAAATACGATAAATCCCATTATCAAAATAAATTTCGAAAACAAAACACAAAGACAATGAAATAGAGAGCAATCCTTAAATAATTCACTCAGGGCATGTGATGCAACCGGGATTGACCACATCTCACCCAGAGCTGGTTGAGACATAAGGCTGGACACTTCAGGCTGATAGCATTGGTGAGTTTTGGTGAGCAAATACAGACCCTTTGAAGTCATACTGCGTGGTACCCATTCCATGGGTCCCAACTCTCCAGGTTCAAGGCATTCTTCCTCCAGCTAAAACATGCATGGGAAACCCAGAGTATCGTCCACCGTGTGCTTGGGAAACGATTTAAAATGCATCTCAGTTTTCCTATCCTGGTCCTCGGGTTCACCATTCCAGATGCTTTACTAACACTCTCCCCGCTTGTAGAGTCAGTGTCTTTAACCTCCTCTTTGGCACAGCTTGCAATTTCTGTGCAAGATGAACAGGAATAGGGAGAACCAATGAGAGACTAGCTGTAGGTGTCTGCACGGGCAAATGTAACGCTCATTGCCGACCAGGAAGATGCATTAAACAAAGGCTCAGCGTGCCCTGCTGAAAACAGAGTAGCACCTGAAGCAATTCTGCGGTTTTGTGCCCAGCTCACAAGAAAGCGAGTTGAAGAAAGGAGCTCAGGGTCACTGTAATTCACAAACCTGCAGAGTTATAAATGACAGCTATCCTCCAAAAATATATTGAAGTAAGCCTGCGAAGGGGACTTGAAAGCGGGGCAGAAATTCAGGAAAACGATTGCAGGGGTTAGACTGGAATTGCCCTGAAAGCATAGGAAAAGAGGCAGAACGTCGACAATGATGCACTTGGCCAAAAAGGGCGTATGCGTTTTTTCCTGAATATATTCAGGAAAAAACGCATACGCCCGTTTTGGCCAACCAAGCAAGCCTCTAAAGGAAATCTGCACTACAATGAAGTCTCACTGCCCCCCGGGCAAAAGGGCCATCTGAAAAAAGTGTAAAATCCAGAAAGTTAGGACAGGATATGGAGAACAGGGAGCCTTCTTATGCTGATTGGCAGGATGTAAATTGCCAGCAGCCACCCTGGAGAAGTGTATGGTGTTTCCTGAAACACGTAAGAAACAAACCAACACAGCCTATAGCACTTCCACTTATGGTCCTATAGATCACGGAAATTAAAATAAAAAACAGACAGCCACCCCAATATTTGGGACGGCTGTGTTCACAAGAAGCTCGTCTACAGTATCAGGTAAATATCCCAGAAAGCAAAAAATGGATAAAGAAGTTGTGGCACGTACGTACAATGCAGTATCACTCAGCAATGAAATCTGTGTCATCAGGCCCGTAGCGGCATAGTGAGTGGATGCAGGTACAGTGATTCTACGTGAACTACGTCACACAGAAAAAGAAACATCATAAGATATCATTAATACACGGAATGTAAACTTGACTACACATGAACTGAATTACAAAACAGAACAGGGTCTCAAATTTAGAAAACCAACTAGTGCTTGCTTATGGGGAAAGGTGCCTTTGGGTGCTGCATAAAACCAGAGACTGAAATTAACACAGATAACATTCCATAAGCCAAATATATAATAGACAAGACCTACTCCTTGCTCAACGAAATGGACCCAACACCACATATTCAACGCCTAGGAATATACCTGACTAGGAAGAATCTTAAAACCCATGGATATATATGTCTCCGTAAGAGAATCAAGCGTGTGTACTGCGGCCGAAACGCAGCAGTGAAAATCCGATAAATCCCATTATCTAAATAAATTTCGAAAAGAAAACAAAAAGACAGTGAAATAGAGAGCAATTCTTAAATAATTCACTCAGGGCATGTGATGCAACCGGGATTGACCACATCTACACCAAGAGCTGGTTGAGACATAAGGCTGTACACGTCAGGCTGATAGCATTGGTGAGTTTCGGAGAGCAAATGCAGACCCTTTGAAGTCATACTGCATGGTACCCATTCCATGGGTCCCAACTCTCCAGGTTCAAGGGTTTCTTCCTCCAGCTAAAACATGCATGGGAAACCCACAGTATGGTCCACCGGGTGATTGGGAAACGATTTAAAATGCATCTCAGTTTTCGTATCCTGGTCCTCGGGTTCACCATTCCAGATGCTTTACTAACACTCTCCCTGCTTGGAGAGTCAGTGCCTTTAACCTGCTCTTTGGCACAGCTTGCAATTTCTGTGCAAGATGAACAGGAAGAGGGAGAACCAATGAGAGACTAGCTGTAGGTGTCTGCACGGGCAAATGTAACGCTCATTTCTCACCAGGAAGAGGAATTAACCAAAGGCTCAGCATGCCCTGCCAGAAACAGATTAGGGCCTGAAGCAATCCTGCGGTTTTGTGCCCAGCTCACAAGAAAGCGAGTTGAAGAAAGGAGCTCAGGGGCACTGTAATTCACAAACCTGCAGAGTTATAAATGACAGCTATCCTCGAAAAATATATTGAAGTAAGCCTGTGAAGGGGACTTGAAAGCGGGGCAGAATTTCAGGAAAACGATTGCAGGGGGTAGACTGGAATTGCCCTGAAAGCATAGGAAAAGAGGCAGAACGTCGACAATGATGCACTTGGCCAAACAGGGCGTATGCATTTTTTCCTGAATATATTTAGGAAAAAACGCATACGCCCTTTTTGGCCAACCAAGCAAGCCTGTAAAGGAAATCTGCACTACAATGAAGTCTCACTGCCCCCCAGGCAAAAGGGCCATCTGAAAAAAGTGTAAAATCCAGAAAGGTAGGACAGGATATGGAGAACAGGGAGCCTTGTTATGCTGATTGGCAGGATGTAAATTGCCAGCAGCCACCCTGGAGAAGTGTATGGTGTTTCCTGAAACAGGTAGGAAACAAAGCAACACAGCCTATGGCACTTCCACATATGGTTCTATAGCTTATGGAAATTAAAATCAAAAACAGAGAGCCACCCCAATATTTGGAACGGCTGTGTTCACAAGAAGCTCGTCTACAGTATCAGGTAAATATCCCAGAAAGCAAAAAATGGATAAAGAAGTTGTGGCACGTACGTACAATGCAATATCACTCAGCAATGAAATCTGTGTCATCAGGCCCGTACCGGCATAGTGAGTGGATGCAGGTACGGTGATTCTACGTGAACTACGTCACACAGAAAAAGAAACATCATAAGATATCACTAATACACGGAATGTAAACTTGACTACACATGAACTGAATTACAAAACAGAACAGGGTCTCAAATTTAGAAAACCAACTAGTGCTTGCTTATGGGGAAAGGTGCCTTGGGGTGCTGCATAAAACCAGAGACTGAAATTAGCACAGATAACTTTCCATAAGCCAAATATGTAATAGACAAGACCTACTCCTTGCTCAACGAAATGGACTCAACACCACATATTCAACGCCTAGGAATATACCTGACTAGGAAGAATCTTAAAACCCATGGATATATATGTCTCCGTAAGAGAATCAAGCGTGTTTACAGTGGCCGAAAAGCAGCAATGAAAATCCGATAAATCCCATTATCAAAATAAATTTCGAAAACAAAACACAAAGACAGTGAAATAGAGAGCAATTCTTAAATAATTCACTCAGGGCGTGTGATGCAACCGGGATTGACCACATCTACACCCAGAGCTGGTTGAGACATAAGGCTGGACACTTCAGGCTGATAGCATTGGTGAGTTTCGGTGAGCAAATGCAGACCCTTTGAAGGCATACTGCATGGTACCTATTCCATGGGTCCCAATTCTTCTGGTTCAAGGGATTCTTCCTCCAGCTAAAACATGCATGGGAAACCCACAGTATGGTCCACCGTGTGATTTGGAAACGATTTAAAATGCATCTCAGTTTTCGTATCCTGGTCCTCGGGTTCACCATTCCAGATGCTTTACTAACAGTCTCCCTGCTTGGAGAGTCAGTGCCTTTAACCTCCTGTTTGGCACAGCTTGCAATTTCTGTGCAAGATGAACAGGAATAGGGAAAACCAATGAGAGACTAGCTATAGGTTTCTGCACCGGCAATTGTAATGCTCATTTCCCACCAGGAAGAGGAATTAACCAAAGGCTCAGCGTGCCCTGCTGGAAAGAGATTAGTGCCTGAAGCAATCCTGCGGTTTTGTGCCCAGCTGACAAGAAAGCGAGTTGAAGAAAGGAGCTCAGGGGCACTGTAATTCACAAACCTGCAGAGTTATAAATGACAGCTATCCTCCAAAAATATATTGAAGTAAGCCTGCGAAGGGGACATGAAAGCGGGGCAGAATTTCAGGAAAACGATTGCAGGGGGTAGACTGGAATTGCCCTGAAAGCATAGGAAAAGAGGCAGAACGTCGACAATGATGCACTTGTCCAAAAAGTGCGGATGCTTTTTTCCCTAAATGTATTCAGGAAAAAACGCATACGCAATTTTTGGCCAACCAAGCAAGCTTGTAAATAAACCTGCACTACAATGAAGTCTCAGTGCCCCCCAGGGAAAAAGGGCCATTTAAAAAAACTGTAAAATCCAGAAACGTAGGACAGGCAATGGAAAACAGGGATCCTTATTATGCTGATGCATATGATGTAAATTGCTGACAGCCATTCTGGAGAAGTGTTATGTGTTTCCTGAAACACGTAAGAAAGAAAGCAACACAGCCTATGGCACTTCCACTTATGGTCCTACAGCTTAGGGAAATTAAAATCAAAAACACCCAGCCACCTCAAAGTTTGGGACCTCTCTGTTCACAAGAACCTCGTTTACAGTACCAGGTAAATATCTCAGAGAGCAAACAATGGATAAAGAAGTTGTGGTACGTACGTTCAATGGAATATCACTCAGCAATGAAATCTGTGTCATCAGGCCCGTAGCGGCATAGTGAGTGGATTCAGGTATGGTGATTCTACGTGAAATAAGTCACACATAAAAAGAAACATCATAAAATATCACTAATAAACAGTATGTAAATTGACTACACATGAATTGAATTACAAAACAGAACAGTCTCAAATTTAGAAAACCAACTTGTGCTTTCTTATGGAGAAAGGTGCGTTGGAGTGCTGCATAAAACCAGAGACTGAAATTAGCACAGATACCGTTCCATAAGCCAAATATGTAATAGACAAGACCTACTCCTTGCTCAACGAAATGGACTCAACACCACATAATCAACCCCTAGGAATATACCTGACTAGGAAGAATCTTAAAACCCGTGGATATTTATGTCTCCGTAAGAGAATCAAGAGTGTGTACAGCGGCATTAACGCAGCAGTGAAAATCCGATAAATCCCAGTGTCAAAAAAAATTTTCAAAAACAAAACACAATGACAGTGAAATAGAGAGCAATTCTTAAATAACTCACACAGGGCATGTGATGCAACCTGGTTTACCACATCTACACCCAGAGCTGGGTGAGAGATAAGGCTGGACCCTTTGGGCTGATAACATTGGTGAGGTTCAGTGAGCAAATGCAGACCCTTTGATGTCATACTGCCTGGTACCCATTCCATGGTTCCCAGCTCTCCAGGTTCAAGGGATTCTTCCTTCTGCTAAAATTTGCATGGGAAACCCAGAGTATGCTCCACCATGTGACTGGGAAACCTTTTTACATGCCTGTCTGTTTTCGTCCCCTGATACTCAGGTTCACCATTCCAGACCCTTTTCTTACACTCTCCCCATTTGGAGAGTCAGTGCCTTTAACCTCCTGTTTGGCACTGTTTGCAATTTCTGCGCAAGATGAACAGGAATACGGAGAACCAATGGGAGACTATCTGTAGGTGTGTGCACGGGCAAATATTTTTTTTAACATCTTTATTGGGGTATAATTGCTTTACAATGGTGTGTTAGTTTTTGCTTTATAATAAAGTGAATCAGCTATACATATACATATGCTCCCTGTGTCTTCCCTCTTGTGTCTCCCTCCCTCCCTCTCTCCCCCTTCCACCCCTCCAGGCTGTCCCAACGCCCCGAGCTAATATCCCTGTGCCTTGCGGCTGCTTCCCCCTTGCTATCTACCTTACTACATTTGTTAGTGTGTATATGTCCATGACTCTCTCTCGCCCTGTCAAAACTCACCATTCCCCCTCCCCATATCCTCAATTCCGTTCTGCAGTAGGTCTGCACCTCTATTCCTGTCTTATCCCTAGGTTCTTCATGACATTTTTTTCCTTTAAATTCCATATATATGTGTTAGCATACGCTATTTGTCTTTTTCTTTCTGACTTACTTCACTCTGTATGACAGACTCTAGGTCTATCCATCTCATTACAAATAACTCAGTTTCATTTCTTTTTAAGGCTGAGTAATATTCCATTGTGTATATGTGCCACATCTTCTTTATCCATTCGTCCGATGATGGGCGCTTAGGTTCTTTCCATCTCTGGGCTATTGTAAATAGAGCTGCAATGAACATTTTGGTACATGACTCTTTTTGAATTTTGGTTTTCTCAGGGTATATGCCCAGTATGCACGGGCAATTTTAACACTCATTTCCCAACAGGAAAAGGAATTAACCAAAGGCTCAGCATGCCGTGCTGGAACAAGATTAGGGCCTGAAGCAATCCTGTGGTTTTGTGGCCAGCTCACAAGAAAGCGAGTTGAGGAAAGGAGCTCAGGGTCACTGTCATTCACACACCTACAGACTTATAAATGACAGAAATCGTACAAAAATATATTGAATTAAGGCTGCGAAGAGGACTTGAAAGTGGGGCAGAATTGGTGGAATCCGATTTCAGGAGGTAGACGTGAATTGCTCTGAAAGCATAAGAGAAGTGGCAGAACCTCGTCAATGAAGCACTTGGTCAAGAAGGGCATATGAATTTTTTCCAGGGCCATCATTCACGGGAGTAAGAGGCTCCCAGCATGCTCCAGTGGCCAACAGAGGGCCCACGTCGCCAAGGCGATGTGAGCTAGCCAGGCAGGAGTGACCTGACATCAGAGGGCCCACCTCACAGAATGGTAGGGAACCCAGCCAGGATCAGACTCTCCCCAGAGGGCCCACATCACCAAGGTGATGGGAACCAGGCAGGAGTGTCCTCACACCCGTGGGGCCACATCATCAAAAGTTGAGGTACCCAACACATGTGGCCTCAAACCAGAGGACCCACATCACCATGGGTTTCGGAGTGAGGCAGGCAGGATTAACCTCACAACACATGTCCCATTGTATACAAAAGGTGTGGAAACCAGCAGTTGGATCTTCCTAGCAGGTGGCCCAGAGCACTGAGGCTATGAGATCCAGGCCGGCATGAACTCACAACAGAGGGCCCTCATTGTGATTCTGTAAGCAACCCAGCCGTTGTGACCTCAGAGCAGAAGGCCCACATCCCCATGGGGAAGGGAAACAAGCAGGAGTGTCATCGCAAGAGTGGGCACACATGAAAAAATGTGGGGAGCCCAGCAATTAGTGCCTGATGCCAGAGGGCCCTCATCACCGAGGGGCGGTGGCTCCCAGCCAGCTCCGACTGCTACCAGAGGGGCGACGTCGCCAATGCGGAGTGCGACAACCAGGCAGGAGTGACCTCAGAGCAGAGGGTCAACCTCACAGAAGTGTGAAGAACCAAAGAGGATCAGATTCTCACCAGAGGGCCCACATCACCAAGGTGATCAGAACCAGGCAGGAGAGTCTTCACACCAGTGTGGCCACATCATAGAAAGGTGAGGAACCCAGCACATGTGGCCTAAACCAGAAGACCCACATCTCCAAGGGGCTCGGAATGAGGCAGGCAGGAGTAGCCTCACAACACAGGGCCCATAGAATAAAAAAGCTGAGGAATCCAGCAATGGGAACCTCCCAGCAGGCGGCCAAGAGCACCAAGTCTATGCGATTCAGGCCGCAGTCAACTCACAGCAGAGGGTCCACATCATGAAACTGCGAGCAACCCAGCCATTTGGACCTCAGAGCAGAAGGTCCACATCCCCAAGTTGTTGGGAGCATGGCAGGAGTGTCCTCGCACCACTTAGCACATATCAGAAAATGTGGGTACCCAGCAGTTAGGGCCTGACGCCAGAGGGCCCTCATCACTGAGGGGAGGAGGCTCCCAGCATGTTCCAACTACCACAAGAGGGCCCACGTCACCAAGGCGGGGTGTGCCAGCCAGGCAGGAGTGACCTCACAGCAGACGGCCCACCTCAAAGAAGTGTGAGGAACCCAACCAGGATCAGACTCTCACCAGAGGGCCCATATCACCAAGGGGACGGGAACCAGGCACGAGTGTCCTCACACCAGTGGGGCCACATCACTAAAAGATGAGGAAACTGGCACATGTGGCCACAAACCAGAGGACCTACATCACCAAGGGGCTGGGAGTGACACAGGCAGGAGGAGCCTCCCAACACAGGGCCCAAAGAATAAAAAAGGTGAGGAACCCAGCAGTTGGAACTTCCCAGCAGGCGGCCCAGAGTACAGAGGCTATGGGATCTAGGAATGAGTGAACTAACACCAGAGAGCTAACATCAGGAAACTGTGAGCAACCCAGTCGTTGGAACCTCAGAGCAGAAGGCCCATATCGCCATGGGGATGGGAACATTTCACGAGTGTCCTGGCATCACTGGGCTCACATCAGAAAACCTGGGGAGCCCAGCAGTTAGAGCCTGACGCCAGAGGGACCTCATCACCGAGGACAGGAGTCTCCAAAAGGATCCAACTGCCACCAGAGGGCCGACGTCACCAAGGCAATGGGAGCAAGCCAGGCAGGAGTTACCTCAGAGCACAGGGCCCACCTCACAGAACGGTAAGGAACCCAGCCAGGATCAGACTCTCATCAGAGGGGCCACATCACCAAGGGGCTGGGAAACAGGCACGAGTGTCCTCACACCATTGGGGCCACATCATCGAAAGGTGAGGGACCCAGCACACGTGGCCTCACACCAGAGGACACACACCACAACGGGGCTGGGATTGAGGCAGGCAGGAGGAGCCTCAAAACAGAGGGCCCATAGAATAAAAAAGGTGAGGAATCCCGCAGTTGGAACCTCCCAGCAGGCGCCCAGGAGCAGCAAGCCTATGGGATCTAGGCCGGAATGAACGCACATCAGAGGGCCCTCATCATGAAACTGTGAGCACCCCAGCCGTTGGGACCTCAGAGCAGAAGGCCCAAATTCCCATGGGGTTGGGAACCTGACAGGAGTGTACTCGCACCACAGGTCGCACATCTGCAAATTTTGGGAGCCCAGGAGTTAGGGTCTGACGCAAGAGGGCCCTCATTACCGAGGGACGGAGACTCGCAGCAGACACCAACTCCCAACTGAGGGCCCACGTCACCAAGGTGATGTGTGCCAGCCAGGCAGGAGTGACCTCACCGCAGAGGGCCTACCTCACAGAACGGTGAGGAAACCAGCCAGGATAAGACTCTCACCAGAGGGCCCACATCACCAAGGGGATCGGAACCAGGCAGGAGGGTCCTCACACCAGTGTGGCCACATTATAGAAAGGTGAGGAACCCAGAACATGTGGCCTAAAACAGGGGACCCACATCTCCAAGGGGCTAGGAGTGAGGCAAGCAGGAGTATCCTCACAAAACAGAGCCCACAGAATAAAAGTTGTGAGGAATCCAGCAGTTGGAACCGGCCAGTAGGCCGCCCAGAGCACAGAGTCTATGGGATCCAGGCCACAGCAAACTCACAGCAGAGGTCCCACATCATGAAACTGTGAGCAACCCAGCGGATGGGACCTCAGAGCAGAAGGCCCACATCCCTATGGGGATGGGAACCTGACAGGAGTGTCCTCGGCCCACTTCCACGAATCAGAAAATGTGGGAACCCAGCAGTTAGGACCTGAGGCCAGAGGACCCTCATCACCGAGGGGAGGAGGCTCCCAGCAGGTTCCAACTGCCACCATAAGGCCGATGTCACCAAGGCGGGGTGTGCCAACCAGGCAGGAGTGACCTCAGAGCAGAAAGCCCACCTCACAGAAGTGTGAGGAACCCAACAAGGATCAGACTGTCACCAGAGGGCCAACATCACCAAGGGAATGGGAACCAGGCAGGAGTGTCCTCACACCAGTGGGGCTACATCACCATAATTTGAGGGACCCAGCACACGTGGCCTCAAACCTGAGGACACACATCACCAAGGGGCTGGGAGTGAGGCAGGCCAGAGGATCCTCAAAACAGAGGGACCACAGAATAAAAAAGGTGAGGAATCCCACAGTTGGAACCTCCGGCAGGCAGCCAGGAGCAGCGAGGCTATGGGATCTAGGCAGGAGTGAACTCACACCAGAGGGCCCTCATCATGAAACTGTGAGCAACACAGCCGTTGGGACCTCAGAGCAGAAGGCTCACATCCCCATGGGGATGGGAACCTGGCAGGAGTGTCCTTGCACCACTTAGCACGAATCAGAAAATGTGGGAACCCAGCAGTTAGGGCCTGAGGCCAGAGGGCCCTCATCACCGAGGGGAGGAGGCTCCCAGCAGGCTCCAACTGCCACCATATGGCCGACGTTGCCAAGGCGGGGTGTGCCAGCCAGGCAGGAGTGACCTCAGAGCAGAGGGCCCACCTCACAGAAGGGTGAGGAACCTAACCAGGATCAGACTCTCACCAGAGGGCCAACATCACCAAGGTGATGGGAACCAGGCAAGACTGTCCTAACAGCAGTGGGGCCAACATCACCAAGGGAATGGGAACCAGGCAAGAGTGTCCTCACACCAGTGTGGCCACATTATAGAAAGGTGAGGAACACAGCACATGTGGCCTCAAACAAGGGGACACACATCACGAAGGGGCTGGGAGTGAGGCATGCAGGAGGAGACGCACAACCGAGGGCCCATAGAATAAAAAAGGTGAGGAATCGAGAAGTTGGAAACTCCAAGCTGGAGGCCCAGAGCACTGACACTATGGGATACAGGCCAGAGTGAACACACAGCAAAGGGCCCACATCATGAAACTGTGAGCAACCCAGCAGTTGGGACCACAGAACAGAAGTCCCACATGCCCATGGGGATGGGAACCTGGCAGGAGTGACTCGCACCACTGGGCACACATCAGAAAATGTGTGGAGCCCAGCACTTAGGGCCTGACACCAGAAGGCCCTCATCACTGAGGGGAGGAGGCCCCAGCACGCTCCAACTGCCACCAGAGGGTCCACGTCGCCAAGGCGACGTGCACCAGCCAGGCAGGATTGACCTCACAGCAGAGGGCCCACATCATGAAAGTGTGAGCAACCCAGCCGTTAGGACCTCAGAACAGAAGGCCCACACGCTCATGAGGATGGGAACCTGGCAGGAGTGCCCTCGTACCACTTAGCACGTATCAGAAAATGTGGGAACCCCGCCATTAGGGTCTGACGCCAGAGGGCCTCATCACCGCGGGAAGGAGGCTCCCAGCAGGCTCCAACTGCCACCAGGGTGCCGAAGTCAACAAGGCGGGTTGTGCCAGCCAGGCAGGAGTGACCTCAGAGAAGAGGGCTCACCTCACGGATGTGTGAGGAACCCAACCAGGATCAGAGTCTCACCAGAGGGCCCACATCACCAAGGGGATGGGAACCAGGCAGGAGTGTCCACACACCAGTGGGGCCACATCATCAAAAGATGAGGAACCCATCACATATGGCCTCAAACCTGAGGACATACATCACCATGTGGCTGGGAGTGAGGCAGGTATCTGGAGGGGCACATTTAACTCTAATTTCCCACCAGGAAGAGGAATTAACCAAAGGCTCAGAGTGCCGTGCCGGACCCTGATTATGGCCTGAAGCAAACCTGCAGTTTTGTGGCCAGCTTACAAGGAAGCGAGTTAAGAAAGGAGCTCAGGGGCACTGTAATTCACAAACCTGCAGAGATAAATGACAGCTATTGGCAAAAATATATCGAAGTAAGTCTGCAAAGAGGACTTGAAAACGAGGCAGAATTGCAGGAATCATATTTCAAGAGGTAGATTGGAATTGCATTTAAAGCATATGAAAAGAGACAGATCTTTGACAGTGATGCACATGAACAAAAAGTGCGTATACATTTTTCCTGAATATATTCAGGAAAAAACGCATATGAACATTTTGGCCAACCAAGCACTCCAGCAATGGAAATCCACACTACAATGAAGTCACATTTCCCATTCGTCAAAAAGGCCATCTGAATAAAGTGTAAAAACCAGAAACACAGGACAGGTCATGGAGAACAGGGAGCCGTGTTATGCTGATGGGCGGGATGTAAATTGCCAACAGACACTCCGGAGATGTTCATGGTGTATCCTGAAACATCTAAAAAACAAAGCTACAGAGCCTAGGGCACTTCCACTTTTGGCCCTATAGCTTAGGAAAATTAAAATCAACAAGACACAGCCAACACAAAATTTAGGGCTGCTGTGTTTACAAGAACCTCGAGTCCAGTACAAATTAAATATCCCAGAAAGAAAAAAATGGATAAAGAAGTTGTGCTACTTACGTACAACGGAATATCACTCAGCAGTGAAATCAATGTCATCAGGCCTGTAGCAGCAAATTGAGTGGATTTAATTATGATGATTCTAAGAGAAATATGTCACACAAAGAAAGATAATTATCATAAGATATCACTAATAGAGGGAGTGTAAACTTGGCTACACATAAACTGAATTACAAAACCGAACAGAGTCTCACATTTAGATAAAAACCTTATGCTTGCTTAAGGGGAAAGTTGAGTTGGGCTGCTGTATAAAAACAGATTGAAATTAGCACACATACCATTCCATAAGCCAAATACGTAATAAACAAGACCTACTCTTTGCTCAACGAAATAGACTCATCCATGGTGTATCACCTCACACCTATTAGAATGGGCATCATCAGAAAATCTACAAACAACAAATGCTGGAAACGGTGTGGAGATAAGGAATCCTCTTCCACTATTGTTGGGAACGTAAATTGATACAGTCACTGTGGAGAACATTATGGAGTTTCTTATAAAACTAAGAATAGAATTACCATATGATACAGCAATCCCTCTACTGGGCATATACCCAGACAAAACCATAAATCAAAAAGAGACATTCACCACAATGTTCATTGCATCACTATTTACACTATCCAGGAAATGGAAGCAACCTAAATGCCCACAGACAGACGAATGCATAAAGATGTGGTACATATATAAAATGGAATATTACTAAGCCATAAAAAGGAATGAAATTGGGACATTTGTAGAGACGTTGATGGATCTAGAGACTGTCATACAGAGTGAAGTAAGTCAGAAAGAGAAAAACAAATCTTGTATATTAATGCATATATGTGGAACCTAGAAAAATTGTACAGATGAACCGTTTTGCAAGGCAGAAATAGAGCAACACATGTATACAACAAACGTATGGACAACAAGGGGGGAAAGCTGTTGGGGATGGTGGTGGGAGGAGTTGAGATATTGGGATTGGTATGTATACATTTATATGTATAAAGTAGATAACCAAAAACAACCTGCTGTATAAAAATATAAAATTAAATTCAAAATAAAAAAATAAAATTAAAAAAAGTAAAACAGAAAAAATATTCTTCCCTTCACATACATGTATTTATATGAATAAATTATTTCCATGCTTATATCTGTAAATACACAAAAGAGGAATAAAATCTACCTTGAACCAAAAACGAAAAAAAGATAAAAAAGAACAGAACCCACCAGTTACACAGAGGAAAACCGTTTCAGGGCACTTGCTCCAATTGCAAACAATTCTGAAGTTGGTCAGTGGTGGGGAATCATCTCCCACTCAGCCAGCATGCTCCTCGCAACAAGCGTCCTCACTGCAAAGCTGGGGGACCGTGCCGAGGTATCTGTGAGTAAACGTGGGCCGAGCCCCAGGCCAGCTGCTGCTGAAATGTTCCCACCCTTCCAAGGCTAAACACCTGAATATGTACAAGGACTTGAAAACCTAGAGGAAGGGCCATGGAGCCACATGAGGGACAGCATGCCAGCCGACTTGGTGCCTGCAGGCCAGCCAGGATGGTCCTGGCCCTGGGTGCTCTTCTGGAAGCTCTCCATTTCCCTGCCTGAGATACCCCTGCTGTCCCGGCCCCCACTGCTTTCTTCCTTCCTCACCTGTGCCCAGGGAGAAATTCCAGCGGCAGGTGTGGGTGACACATCCTCTTCTTTAGCAGGTAGCATCTTGGCAACTGCTGCAGAAAGTCCAGCAGAGCCCCACTCACACTGGGACACCCACAAAGCCGTGGCCTCTCACTCCCTCCCACCAGCCCAGCCCCGAGACTGCTGACAGGGCAGAGAAAATGGCGTCAGGCACAGCTGCAGGGGCTCTTGCTGCCTGGAGCGGTGTTTATATTGATCTCAACCCAGGCACACCTGGGGAGGGCTGGCCGGCACGGTCAGGCTTCCCAAGCCAGCCAATAATCACCCCTCAGGGGCTCACAGTTGCTGAAAATGGAACTTGCTGAATTGGCCAGGTCCAAGGAACAGGTGTGGGCTCCTGAGAGTCAGGATAGACAAGGGGCTGCAGCTCTGGCTTGTTTTCTAATTATATTATCTGGCCCATGAGTGGGAGACAACTTCAAGAAAACCCTCTCCTAATGAGAGGAACCCAGGAGTCAGGGAGAGGAGGGGTGGGTGGTGGTTGGAGACAGAGGCCTGGTGCCCCGGGTGCAGTGGAAGTCTCTGGAAGACCAGGTGGAGGAGGCCGCACAGAGTGATGCCCAGGGTCACAGACCTGTCAGAGCTGCTGTTTGTTAGTTCAAGTCCTGCTCTGAGGTGCTCTGTGTCAGATCTGAGCGACAGGTGAGCTGGGAGTGCTCTGCAATGAGGGCTATGTGCACGGTTCCTGTGTGCCCAGCCCTGCCAAGGTACCTGCAAGGGTAGCTCTGTATCCTGGGAGGGGCCTGACCACGGGAGCCCCATGGACTGCAGAGGACCTGCCCAGGGAATCCCATATCCTGGGAGGGGCCTGAACACGAGAGCCCCGTGGGCTGGGGTGGGGGTAGGGTACCTGCCCAGGTGAGCTCCATATCCTGGGATTGGCCTGACCTCGAGAGCCCCATGGGCTGCTGGAGTCCTGGTAAAGGATGTCAGGACAGTCAGTGAAGCCACTGAGGATATACCTCCAGTAGTTCCTAAATCCTACACCCTGCTGGTCATTCTACCAACCACCAGGACTTGGTATTCTGTATTAGTCTTCACTGATGCCTTCTTTTGTATTCCATTAGTCCCAGAGTCACAAGAAATTTTGGCTTGTGAGTGACAGGACTCAACATACAACTAAAACAATACTTCCAGGCTGTCTTGCCCCAAGGGTTCAAAAATTCCCACACCATCTTTGGGGAAAGCTCAGCTAAAGACCTAAAAGTTCTACCTCTGGAAAAGGAAACACACCTTCAATATTCAGACGACATTCTGATCGCCAGCCCTACTAAGGAGGCCTCAGAACTACCAAGCCAATAAAGGATAGAAGTTGTCCACGAAAAAGCTCAAGTATCACAGACTACGGTGACCTGCCTGGGCTTCATTCTCACAGAAGGTCGGAGAAGCCCATCCCAGGAAAGGGAAGAAACAATTTACAGCCTTACCCCTTTCTGAAACTAGAAGACAGCTTAGGGGTTCCTGGGGAAGCCAGGGTTTCCTGCCTCTGGATCCCTAACTACAGTCTACTAGCTGGGCCTCTATATGAAACACTGAAAGGAAAAGATGATGATCCTTTTGAATAAAATCCAGAAGTGGCCTTTCAAGAATGGAAAGAGCAGTCAATTCAGACCCTTGCCCTGGAACTCCCTAATTTAGCTAAACCCTTTGACCTTTACATTCCTGGTGAAAGGTGAATCGCCATTGGAGTATTAGTGCAAAAACTGGGACCACTTGAAATGGAACAATGCAAGAATGCCATCCAGGTAGGATAAACTATGGTCACCAAGGGGCTTGGCCCACCACCACATCTGGCCAAGATACTGGTGGTATCTGAAAACCTGGAAATCAGCAGCCCAAAAGGCCACCTCCCTTCTAAGGGAAACGGACCCCACGTGGTGATCCTAACCCCCAACCATGCCCTGAAGTTGCAGGGTTTGCTCCGTGGGCACACTGACCTCGATTGAGGAGGCCCTCCAACTCCAACCTCCAGAGAGATAACCGGGGGCAACGGGGCACCATGACGACCCGTGTGACCATCACTTGACCTGGAGTTTCTCTCATAAAACAAAAAGAGTGTGTCCCAAAAGAGTAGACTACTGCTTGCAGTACTTACTGTACGCAGAGGGGAGCTAATAATCTTGGCGGGGGAACCGTATATCATGCTGTCAGCATAGAAAAGCCTACAGACACCCTGATGATGGTGGCCAATAAGACCGGCTGGACTCCTGTTTACTTCTAAAGGCTCTTGACTCAGTGACCATCATGATCCTTCATCACCACTGACCCTGGACTGTCTGGGAGCTGAGCGGGCAGGATCCTGACACCTGGTGCTGTTTTTACGTTAATTCAGGGGCCTAATGGAAGAAAGCGCAGACTGTTGGTCAGAGCATCTAGGCTGGCAGAAACGGTCAGTCAGAGCATCTAGGCTGGCAGAAACGGTCAGCCTAAGGTGGCCGAACAAATGTGGGGCGGAGTGAAACTGGACCTCACAGCACCACTGCACATCTCCTTTCTGGACCCTTAAAGGTCATTAGAATCTATAACACTTCCAATACTGGTGCTCAGGCGGACGAGCAGGGAGGCAGGAGGCCTGGGGACAATCAACGTCACCTGGAGGCTGCTGGGGAGAAGTTCTGACCCTCGCCCACGGGTATGAGGCCTCCTAACTCAGCACTCAGCAGTTACAGAAGAAGGGTCTGCACCCGCAGCACTCCAAGAATGAGGAAAGGGACAAAAGGCAGAAGAGAAGTTTGTCCCAGGCAAAGCCCCTTAAAAATGCCTGGGAGATAAAAATAGAATCTGGGCAATAAAATAAAGTCTAACCATTTTTATCCTTTGTGCTTTGTCTAATTTCAGGTGCTCCTAGTGTCCCGCATACAGAGGTTCCACACCCGGCACTTCAGACCAGATTTCCTAGAGCAGAATGGCTCGATGACACTTCAGCTCCTGGGGCCCAGTTCAGACTCCGTGACATAGAGCCTGAGCTGCAGCCAACCAGGTCCTCGAGAGCTCAGCCCCCTCCCTCCCAGTGACTCTGACAGGATCTCTACACAGCAGCCCAGCCCACAGCCCACAGGGTAGCACCTCTCCATTCTCTGATCAAAATATAAAGTTTCCTTTGCTTTTGAACCAAACTCAGTCTCGATCTATTGGCTCCAATGACACTGGGCAGGGGGACACTTGTTGGCGTCCACTCTGGAGGATCAGTAACAGAAATTGAGAACATTGTAACTTCAATGAACAGATGTGTGAGCCAAACTGTAATTAACATAGAACAGTGTATAAGGCTCGGGTAAAATAAGATGTTTCTAACACTTCCATTTGATATTTCCATCACTTTCTTATAAGCAAGTTCAGTGAAAAGGTTTGTCTTCTTTGTCAGGTCAATATTAGAGAAACAAAGTGATTTCTTTCCAAGGATGTACATCTAATAATCTTGGTTAAAGCTTCAATCTTGTTTTAAATGCTTTTGCATTGAAAATGATACCTCTCTTTCAGCTCCCCCATTTCTGAGAAGCATAAAATCTTATAATTTATTATTACCAAAGGGAAATGGTAGGAGGAGGGATAAATTAACAGTTTGGGATTAACACATACACACTGCTATGTATGAAATCATCAGCAAGGAACTACTGTATAGCACAGGGAACTACACTCAATATTTTGCAATAACCTATAAGGGGAAATGATCTGAAAAAGAATAGATATTTTTATTGACATCATCCATCAATGACAGTAAAAATGGAATCTAAGGGAAGACAGTGGTGAGTGCTTCTGACCCTGAAGACTTCAATCATCTAAAGTTTGGACTCTGCCTACTTCCCAAGGCCCTTAATGAACATATGTGTAGCCGTAGCTTAAAAAATTCCCCAGTTTGGGTTGCGGAGAGACACTGATATTTAAAATCCCCTGGTGTTCTCCTCACATGAATGGGACCCTTCCTACACCTAAAACATGCCTGTCACACCCAGAGGATGGTATACCGTCTGATCGGGAAAAGTTTGGAAAAGGCATCTCATCTCCTCATCTCTTGGTGCTAGGCTTCACCACTCCAGCGTCTTTACTAACAGTCTCCCCACTTGGAGATGTCAGCACTGTCAACATCCTTTTGCATACAGTTTGGAATTTGTCCAGAGGATGAAGCAGAAGGAGGAGGAACAATGAGAGACAAGTCCTAGGTGTTCGGACAGGCACATGCCACTCTAATTTCCAATCAGGAAGACGAATTGACCAAAGGCTAGGGTTGCCCATGGAAACAGAATAGGGCTTGAGGAATCCTGATGCTTTGTGGCCAGTTCCCATAAACACAAGTTGGAAAATGGAACTCAGGGGCACTAAAATTCACGAAACTGCAGAATTGAAAATATCTATCACTGAAAAATGTCTTGAGGAAAGTCAGAGAAAAGGACTTGTAAGCAACGGAGAATGGCAGGAAAGGGATTGGAAGAGGTAGAAAGGACTTGCCATTAAGCACAAGAAAAGGGGCTGAACATTGCCAACATTGCAGTTGGCCAAAAAGGGTGTATGCGTCTTTTTCTGTATATATTCAAGAAAAGGGCATACACTTTTTTAGCCAACCAAACAGGTGGGCACTGGAAATCAATACTACAAAACATATCACTTTGCATCAGTCAGAAGAGCCGTCCTCATAAAGTGTAAACACCAGAAATGCAGGACAGGGCAAGGAGAAAAGGGAGCCCTGTGAGTCTTATAGTGGAAATGTATATTGCCAACGGTCACTCTGGATAAGTCTATTGTGTTTACTAAAGCATCTAAAAAATGAGCTACCGAGCACAGGGCACTTGCACTCATGGACGTATATAGTGGGAAAAACAAAAATCGAGAGGACACAGGCACCCCAATGTTTACCACCTCTCTGTTTAAAAGATCCTCGACTAGGATATAACTTAAATGTATCTGCAGAGAAAAAGCGGACAGAGATGTGGTGCTTATGTAGAGTGGAATATTACTCAGCCTGGAAATCAATGAAATACGGCCAGTTATAACAACTCCAGAGGAGTTACGTGTGATCATTCGAAGTCACATAATTCAAAAAGAAAAAGACATAAGATATCACTAATACATGGAATGTTAACACGGCTACACATGAACTGAATTACAAAAGAGAAGAGGGTTTCAAATTAAGAAAACCAACTTATGCTTCCTTAAGGGGAAAGGTGAGTTGGGGTGCTGCATAAAACCAGAGATTGAAATTAGCACAGATACCATTCCATAAGCCAAATGTGTAATAGTCAAGACCTACTCCTTGCTCAACGAAATGGACTCAACATGCCATATTCAATGCCTAAGAATATACCGGATTAGTAAGAATCTTAAAACCCATGGGCTTATATGTCTCCGTAAGAGAATCAAGCGCGTGTACAGCGGCATAAACGAAGCAGTGAAAATCCGATAAATCCCATTATTAAAAAAAATTTCAAAAACAAAACACAATGACAGTGAAATAGGTAGCAATTCTTAAATAATTCACTCAGGGCATGTGATGCAACCTGGATTTACCACATTTACACCCAGAGCTGGTTGAGACATAAGGCTGGACACTTCAGGCTGATAGCATTGGTGAGTTTCGGTGAACAAATGCAGATCCTTTGAAGTCATACTGCATGGTACCCATTCCAAGGGTCCCAACTCTCCAGGTTCAAGGGATTCTTTCTTCAGCTAAAACATGCGTGGGAAACGCCGAGTATGGTCCACCGTGTGATTAGGAAACGATTTAAAATGCATCTCAGTTTTCGTATCCTGGTCCTCGGGTTCACCATTCCAGATGCTTTACTAACACTCTCCCCGCTTGGAGAGTCAGTGCCTTTAACCTCCTGTTTGGCACAGCTTGCAATTTCTGCGCAAGATGAACAGGAATAGGGAGAACCAATGAGAGACTAGCTATAGGTGTCTGCAGGGGCAAATGTAAGGCTCATTTCCCACCAGGAAGAGGATTTAACCAAAGGCTCAGCGTGCCCTGCCGGAAAGAGATTAGGGCCTGAAGCAATCCTGCGGTTTTGTGCCCAGCTCACAAGAAAGCGAGTTGCAGAAAGGAGCTCAGGGGCACTGTAATTTACAAACCTGCAGAGTTATAAATGACAGCTATCCTCCAAAAATATATTGAAGTAAGCCTGCGAAGGGGACTGGAAAGCGGGGCAGAATTTCAGGAAAACGATTGCAGGGGGTAGACTGGAATTGCCCTGAAAGCATAGGAAAAGAGGCAGAACGTCGACAATGGTGCACTTGGCCAAAAAGTGCGTATGCGTTTTTTCCTGAATATATTCAGGAAAAAACGCATACGCCCTTTTTGGCCAACCAAGCAAGCCTGTAAATGAAAGGTGCACTACAATGAAATCTCACTGCCCCCCCGGGCAAAAGGGCCACCTGAAAAAAGTGTAAAATCCAGAAAGGTAGGACAGGATATGGAGAACAGGGAGCCTTGTTATGCTGATTGGCAGGATGTAAATAGTGAACAGCCACCCTGGAGAAGTGTATGGTGTTTCTTGAAACACGTAAGAAATAAAGCAACACAGCCTATGGCAATTGCACTTATGGTCCTATTGCTTAGGGAAATTAAAATCAAAAACAGAGCGCCACCCCAAAGTTTGGGACGGCTGTGTTCCCAAGAAGCTCGTCTACAGTACCAGGTAAATATCCCAGAAAGCAAAAAATGGATAAAGAAGTTGTGGCACGTACGTGCAATGCAATATCACTCAGCAATGAAATCTGTGTCATCAGGCCCGTAGTGCAATAGTGAGTGGATGCAGATACGGTGATTCTACGTGAACTACGTCACACAGAAAAAGAAACATCATAAGATATCACTAATACACGGAATGTCAACTTGACTACACATGAACTGAATTACAAAACAGAACAGGGTCTCAAATTTAGAAAACCAACTAGTGCTTGCTTATGGGGAAAGGTGCCTTGGGGTGCTGCATAAAACCAGAGACTGAAATTAGCACAGATAACATTCCATAAGCCAAATATGTAATAGACAAGACCTACGCCTTGCTCAACGAAATGGACTCAACACCACATATTCAACGCCTAAGAATATACCTGACTAGGAAGAATCTTAAAACCCATGGATTTTTTGTCTCCGTAAGAGAATCAAGCGTGTGTACAGCGGCATAAACACAGCAGTGAAAATCCGATAAATCCCATTATCGAAATAAATTTCAAAAACAAAACACAAAGACAGTGAAATAGAGAGCAATTCTTAAATAATTCACTCAGGGCATGTGATGCAACCGGGATTTAACACATCTACACCCAGAGCTGGTTGAGACATAAGGCTGGACACTTCAGGCTGATAGCATTGGTGAGTTTGGGTGAGCAAATGCAGACCCTTTGAAGTCATACTGCATGGTACCCATTCCATGGGTCCCAACTCGCCAGGTTCAAGGGATTCTTCCTCCAGCTAAAACATGCATGGGAAACCCAGAGTATCGTCCACCGTGTGATTGGGAAACGATTTAAAATGCATCTCAGTTTTCGTATCCTGGTCCTCGGGTTCACCATTCCAGATGCTTTACTAACACTCTCCCCGCTTGGAGAGTCAGTGCCTTTAACCTCCTCTTTGGCACAGCTTGTAATATCTGTGCAAGATGAACAGGAATAGGGAGAACCAATGAGAGACTAGCTGTAGGTGTCTGCACGGGCAAATGTAATGCTCATTTCCCACAAGGAAGAGGAATTAACCAAAGGCTCAGCGTGCCCTGCCAGAAACAGATTAGGGCCTGAAACAATCCTGCGGTTTTGTGCCGAGCTCACAAGAAAGCGAGTTGAAGAAAGGAGCTCAGGGGCACTGTAATTCACAAACCTGCAGAGTTATAAATGACAGCTATCCTCCAAAAATATATTGAAGTAAGCCTGCGAAGGGGACTTGAAAGCGGGGCAGAATTTCAGGAAAACGATTGCAGGGGGTAGACTGGAATTGCCCTGAAAGCATAGGAAAAGAGGCAGAACGTCGACAATGATGCGCTTGGCCAAAAAGGGCGTATGCGTTTTTTCCTGAATATATTCAGGAAAAAACGCATACGCCCTTCTTGGCCAACCAAGCAAGCCTGTAAAGAAATCTGCACTACAATGAAGTCTCACTGCCCCCCGGGCAAAAGGGCCATCTGAAAAAAGTGTAAATTCCAGAAAGGTAGGACAGGATATGGAGAACAGGGAGCCTTGTTATGCTGATTGGCAGGATGTAAATTGCCAGCAGCCACCCTGGAGAAGTGTATGGTGTTTCCTGAAACAGGTAAGAAACAAAGCAACACAGCCTATGGCACTTCCACTTATGGTCCTATAGCTTATGGAAATTAAAATCAAAAACAGACAGCCACCCCAATATTTGGGACGGCTGTGTTCACAAGAAGCTCGTCTACAGTACCAGGTAAATATCCCAGAAAGCAAAAAATGGATAAAGAAATTGTGGCACGTACGTACAATGCAATATTACTCAGCAATGAAATCTGTGTCATCAGGCCCGTAGTGGCATATTTAGTGGATGCAGGAACGGTGATTCTATGTGAACTACGTCACACAGAAAAAGAAACATCATAAGTTATCACTAATACACGGAATGTAAATTTGACTACACGTGAACTGAATTACAAAACAGAATAGGGTCTCAAATATAGAAAACCAACTAGTGCTTGCTTATGGGGAAAGGTGCCTTGGGGTGCTGCATAAAACCAGAGACTGAAATTAGCACAGATAACTTTCCATAAGCCAAATATGTAATAGACAAGACTTACTCCTTGCTCAACGAAATGGACCCAACACCACATATTCAACGCCTAGGAATATACCTGACTAGGAAGAATCTTAAAACCCATGGATATATATGTCTCCATAAGAGAATCAAGCGTGTGTACAGTGGCCGAAACGCAGCAGTGAAAATCCAATAAATCCCATTATCAAAATAAATTTCGAAAACAAAACACAAAGACAGTGAAATAGAGAGCAATTCTTAAATAATTCACTCAGGGCATGTGATGCAACCGGGATTTAACACATCTACACCCAGAGCTGGTTGAGACATAAGGCTGGACACTTCAGGCTGATAGCATTGGTGAGTTTCGGTGAGCAAATGCAGACCCTTTGAAGTCATACTGCATGGTACCCATTCCATGGGTCCCAACTCTCCAGGTTCAAGGGATTCTTCCTCCAGCTAAAACATGCATGGGAAACCCAGAGTATCGTCCACCGTGTGATTGGGAAACGATTTAAAATGCATCTCAGTTTTCGTATCCTGGTCCTCGGGTTCACCATTCCAGATGCTTTACTAACCCTCTCCCCGCTTGGAGAGTCAGTGCCTTTAACCTCCTCTTTGGCACAGCTTGCAATTTCTGTGCAAGATGAACAGGAATAGGGAGAACCAATGAGAGACTAGCTGTAGGTGTCTGCACGGGCAAATGTAACGCTCATTGCCCACCAGGAAGAGGAATTAAACAAAGGCTCAGTGTGCCCTGCTGGAAACAGATTAGGGCCTGAAGCAATCCTGCGGTTTTGTGCCCAGCTCACAAGAAAGCGAGTTGAAGAAAGGAGCTCAGGGGCACTGTAATTCACAAACCTGCAGAGTTATAAATGACAGCTATCCTCCAAAAATATATTGAAGTAAGCCTGCGAAGGGGACTTGAAAGCGGGGCAGAATTTCAGGAAAACGATTGCAGGGGGTAGACTGGAATTGCCTTGAAAGCATAGGAAAAGAGGCAGAACGTCGACAATGATGCACTTGGCCAAAAAGGGCGTATGCGTTTTTTCCTGAATATATTCAGGAAAAAAACGCATACGCCCTTTTTGGCCAAACAAGCAAGCCTGTAAAGGAAATCTGCACTACAATGAAGTCTCACTGCCCCCCGGGCAAAAGGGCCATCTGAAAAAAGTGTAAAATCCAGAAAGGTAGGACAGGATATGGAGAACAGGGAGCCTTGTTATGCTGATTGGCAGGATATAAATTGCCAGCAGCCACCCTGGAGAAGTGTATGGTGTTTCCTTAAACACGTAAGAAACAAAGCAACACAGCCTATGGCACTTCCACTTATGGTCCTATAGCTTATGGAAATTAAAATCAAAAACAGACAGCCACCCCAATATTTGGGACGGCTGTGTTCACAAGAAGCTTGTCTACAGTATCAGGTAAATATCCCAGAAAGCGAAAAATGGATAAAGAAGTTGTGGCACGTACGTGCAATGCAATATCTCTCAGCAATGAAATCTGTGTCATCAGGCCCGTAGCGGCATAGTAAGTGGATGCAGGTACGGTGAATCTACGTGAACTACGTCACACCGAAAAAGAAACCTCATAAGATATCACTAATACACGGAATGTAAACTTGACTACACATGAACTGAATTACAAAACAGAACAGGGTCTCAAATTTAGAAAACCAACTAGTGCTTGCTTATGGGGAAAGGTGCCTTGGGGTGCTGCATAAATCCAGAGACTGAAATTAGCACAGATAACATTCCATAAGCCAAATATGTAACAGACAAGACCTACTCCTTGCTCAACTTAATGGACTCAACACCACATATTAAACGCCTAGGAATATACCTGACTAGGAAGAATCTTAAAACCCATGGATATATATGTCTCCGTAAGAGAATCAAGCGTGTGTACAGCGGCCGAAACGCAGCAGTGAAAATCCGATAAATCCCATTATCAAAATAAATTTCCAAAACAAAACACAAAGACAGTGAAATAGAGAGCAATTCTTAAATAATTCACTCAGGGCATGTGATGCAACCGGGATTGACCACATCTACACCCCGAGCTGGTAGAGACATAAGGCTGGACACTTCAGGCTGATAGCATTGGTGAGTTTCGGTGAGCAAATGCAGACCCTTTGAAGTCATACTGCATGGTACCCATTCCATGGGTCCCAACTCTCCAGGTTCAAGGCATTCTTCCTCCAGCTAAAACATGCATGGAAACACAGAGTATCGTCCACCGTGTGATTGGGAAACGATTTAAAATGCATCTCAGTTTTCGTATCCTGGTCCTCGGGTTCACCATTCCAGATGCTTTACTAACACGCTCCCCGCTGGGAGAGTCAGTGCCTTTAACTTCCTGTTTGGCACAGCTTGCAATTTCTGTGCAAGTTGAACAGGAATAGGGAGAACCAATGAGAGACTAGCTGTAGGTGTCTGCACGGGCAAATGTAACGCTCATTGCCGACCAGGAAGAGGAATTAAACAAAGGCTCAGCGTGCCCTGCTGAAAAGAGATTAGGGCCTGTAGCAATCCTGCGGTTTTGTGCCCAGCTCACAAGAAAGTGAGTTGAAGAAAGGAGCTCAGGGGCACTGTAATTCACAAACCTGCAGAGTTATAAATGACAGCTATCCTCCAAAAATATATTGAAGTAAGCCTGCGAAGGGGACTTGAAAGCGGGGCAGAGTTTCAGGAAAACCATTGCAGGGGGTAGACTGGAATTGCCCTGAAAGCATAGGAAAAGAGGCAGAACGTTGACAATGATGCACTTGGCCAAAAAGGGCGTATGCGTTTTTTCCTGAATATATTCAGGAAAAAACGCATACGCCCTTTTTGGCCAACCAAGCAAGCCTGTAAACGAAATCTGCAATACAATGAAGTCTCACTGCCCCCCGGGCAAAAGGGCCATCTGAAAAAAGTGTAAAATCCAGAAAGGTAGGACAGGATATGGAGAACAGGGAGCCTTGTTATGCTGATTGGCAGGATGTAAATTGCCAGCAGCCACCCCGGAGAAGTGTATGGTGTTTCCTGAAACACGTAAGAAACAAAGCAACACAGCCTATGGCACTTCCACTTATGGTCCTATAGCTTTCGGAAATTAAAATAAAAAACAGACAGCCACCCCAATATTTGGGACGGCTGTGTTCACAAGAAGCTCGTATACAGTATCAGGTAAATATCCCAGAAAGCAAAAAATGGATAAAGAAGTTGTGGCACGTACGTACAATGCAATATCACTCAGCAATGAAATCTGTGTCATCAGGCCCGTAGCGGCATAGTGAGTGGATGCAGGTACGGTGATTCTACGTGAACTACGTCACACAGAAAAAGAAACATCATAAGATATCACTAATACACGGAATGAACACTTGACTACACGTGAATTGAATTACAAAACAGAACAGGGTCTCAAATTTAGAAAACAAACTAGTGCCTGCTTATGGGGAAAGGTGCCTTGGGGTGCTGCATAAAACCAGAGACTGAAATTAGCACAGATAACTTTCCATAAGCCAAATATGTAATAGACAAGACCTACTCCTTGCTCAACGAAAAGGACCCAACACCACATATTCAACGCCTAGGAATATACCTGACTAGGAAGAATCTGAAAACCCATGGATATATATGTCTCCGTAAGAGAATCAAGCGTGTGTACAGCGGCCGCAACGCAGCAGTGAAAATCCGATAAATCCCATTATCAAAATAAATTTCGAAAACAAAACACAAAGACAGTGAAATAGAGAGCAATTCTTAAATAATTCACTCAGGGCATGTGATGCAACCGGGATTGACCACATCTACACCCAGAGCTGGTTGAGACATAAGGCTGGACATTTCAGGCTGATAGCAGTGGTGAGTTTCGGTGAGCAAATGCAGACCCTTTGAAGTCATACTGCATGGTACCCATTCCATGGGTCCCAACTCTCCAGGTTCAAGGCATTCTTCCGCCAGCTAAAACATGCATGGGAATCCCAGAGTATCGTCCACCGTGTGATTGGGAAACGATTTAAAATGCATCTAAGTTTTCGTATCCTGGTCCTCGGGTTCACCATTCCAGATGCTTTACTAACACTCTCCCCGCTTGGAGAGTCAGTGCCTTTAACCTCCTGTTTGGCACAGCTTGCAATTTCTGTGCAAGATGAACAGGAATAGGGAGAACCAATGAGAGACTAGCTGTAGGTGTCTGCACGGGCAAATGTAACGCTCATTTCCCACCAGGAAGAGGAATTAAACAAAGGCTCAGCGGGCCCTGCTGAAAACAGATTAGGGCCTGAAGCAATCCTGCGGTTTTGTGCCCAGCTCACAAGATAGCGAGTTGAAGAAAGGAGCTCAGGGGCACTGTAATTCACAAACCTGCAGAGTTATAAATGACAGCTATCCTCCAAAAATATATTGAAGTAAGCCTGCGAAGGGGACTTGAAAGCGGGGCAGAGTTTCAGGAAAACCATTGCAGGGGGTAGACTGGAATTGCCCTGAAAGCATAGGAAAAGAGGCAGAACGTTGACAATGATGCACTTGGCCAAAAAGGGCGTATGCGTTTTTTCCTGAATATATTCAGGAAAAAACGCATACGCCCTTTTTGGCCAACCAAGCAAGCCTGTAAACGAAATCTGCAATACAATGAAGTCTCACTGCCCCCCGGGCAAAAGGGCCATCTGAAAAAAGTGTAAAATCCAGAAAGGTAGGACAGGATATGGAGAACAGGGAGCCTTGTTATGCTGATTGGCAGGATGTAAATTGCCAGCAGCCACCCCGGAGAAGTGTATGGTGTTTCCTGAAACACGTAAGAAACAAAGCAACACAGCCTATGGCACTTCCACTTATGGTCCTATAGCTTTCGGAAATTAAAATAAAAAACAGACAGCCACCCCAATATTTGGGACGGCTGTGTTCACAAGAAGCTCGTCTACAGTATCAGGTAAATATCCCAGAAAGCAAAAAATGGATAAAGAAGTTGTGGCACGTACGTACAATGCAATATCACTCAGCAATGAAATCTGTGTCATCAGGCCCGTAGCGGCATAGTGAGTGGATGCAGGTACGGTGATTCTACGTGAACTACGTCACACAGAAAAAGAAACATCATAAGATATCACTAATACACGGAATGAACACTTGACTACACGTGAATTGAATTACAAAACAGAACAGGGTCTCAAATTTAGAAAACCAACTAGTGCCTGCTTATGGGGAAAGGTGCCTTGGGGTGCTGCATAAAACCAGAGACTGAAATTAGCACAGATAACTTTCCATAAGCCAAATATGTAATAGACAAGACCTACTCCTTGCTCAACGAAAAGGACCCAACACCACATATTCAACGCCTAGGAATATACCTGACTAGGAAGAATCTTAAAACCCATGGATATATATGTCTCCGTAAGAGAATCAAGCGTGTGTACAGCGGCCGAAACGCAGCAGTGAAAATCCGATAAATCCCATTAACAAAATAAACTTCGAAAACAAAACACAAAGTCAGTGAAATAGAGAGCAATTCTTAAATAATTCACTCAGGGCATGTGATGCAACCGGGATTGACCACATCTAGACCCAGAGCTGGTTGAGACATAAGGCTGGACACTTCAGGCTGATAGCAGTGGTGAGTTTCGGTGAGCAAATGCAGACCCTTTGAAGTCATACTGCATGGTACCCATTCCATGGGTCCCAACTCTCCAGGTTCAAGGCATTCTTGCTCCAGCTAAAACATGCATGGGAAACCCAGAGTATCGTCCACCGTGTGATTGGGAAACGATTTAAAATACATCTCAGTTTTCGTATCCTGGTCCTCGGCTTCACCATTCCAGATGCTTTACTAACACTCTCCCTGCTTTGAGCATCAGTGCCTTTAACCTCCTCTTTGGCACAGCTTGCAATTTCTGTGCAAGATGAACAGGAATAGGGAGAACCAATGAGAGACTAGCTGTAGGTGTCTGCACGGGCAAATGTAACGCTCATTGCCGACCAGGAAGAGAATTAACCAAAGGCTCAGTGTGCCCAGCTGGAAACAGATTAGGGCCTGAAGCAATCCTGCGGTTTTGTGCCCAGCTCACAAGAAAGCGAGTTGAAGAAAGGAGCTCAGGGGCACTGTAATTCACAAACCTCCAGAGTTATAAATGACAGCTATCCTCCAAAAATATATTGAAGTAAGCCTGCGAAGGGGACTTGAAAGCGGGGCAGAATTTCAGGAAAACGATTGCAGGGGGTAGACTGGAATTGCCCTGAAAGCATAGGAAAAGAGGCAGAATGTCGACAATGATGCACTTGGCCAAAAAGGGCGTATGCGTTTTTTCCTGAATATATTCAGGAAAAAACGCATACGCCCTTTTTGGCCAACCAAGCAAGCCTGTAAAGGAAATCTGCACTACAATGAAGTCTCACTGCCCCCCCGGGAAAAAGGGCCATCTGAAAAAAGTGTAAAATCCAGAAAGTTAGGAAAGGATATGGAGAACAGGGAGCCTTGTTATGCTGATTGGCAGGATGTAAATTGCCAACAGCCACCCTGGAGAAGTGTATGGTGTTTCCTGAAACACTTAGGAAACAAAGCAACACAGCCTATGGCACTTCCACTTATGGTCCTATAGCTTACGGAAATTAAAATCAAAAACAGACAACCACCCCAATATTTGGGACGGCTGTGTTCACAAGAAGCTCGTCTACAGTATCAGGTAAATATCCCAGAAAGCAAAAAATGGATAAAGAAGTTGTGGCACGTACGTACAATGCAATATCACTCAGCAATGAAATCTGTGTCATCAGGCCCGTAGTGGCATAGTTAGTGGATGCAGGAAAGGTGATTCTATGTGAACTACGTCACACAGAAAAAGAAACATCATAAGATATCACTAATACACGGAATGTAAATTTGACTACACATGAACTGAATTACAAAACAGAACAGGGTCTCAAATTTAGAAAACCAACTAGTGCTTGCTTATGGGGAAAGGTGCCTTTGGGTGCTGCATAAAACCAGAGACTGAAATTAACACAGATAACATTCCATAAGCCAAATATATAATAGACAAAACCTACTCCTTGCTCAACGAAATGGACCCAACACCACATATTCAACGCCTAGGAATATACCTGACTAGGAAGAATCTTAAAACCCATGGATATATATGTCTCCGTAAGAGAATCAAGCGTGTGTACTGCGGCCGAAACGCAGCAGTGAAAATCCGATAAATCCCATTATCTAAATAAATTTCGAAAAGAAAACAAAAAGACAGTGAAATAGAGAGCAATTCTTAAATAATTCACTCAGGGCATGTGATGCAACCGGGATTGACCACATCTACACCAAGAGCTGGTTGAGACATAAGGCTGGACACGTCAGGCTGATAGCATTGGTGAGTTTCGGAGAGCAAATGCAGACCCTTTGAAGTCATACTGCATGGTACCCATTCCATGGGTCCCAACTCTCCAGGTTCAAGGGTTTCTTCCTCCAGCTAAAACATGCATGGGAAACCCACAGTATGGTCCACCGGGTGATTGGGAAACGATTTAAAATGCATCTCAGTTTTCGTATCCTGGTCCTCGGGTTCACCATTCCAGATGCTTTACTAACACTCTCCCTGCTTGGAGAGTCAGTGCCTTTAACCTCCTCTTTGGCACAGCTTGCAATTTCTGTGCAAGATGAACAGGAAGAGGGAGAACCAATGAGAGACTAGCTGTAGGTGTCTGCACGGGCAAATGTAACGCTCATTTCTCACCAGGAAGAGGAATTAACCAAAGGCTCAGCATGCCCTGCCAGAAACAGATTAGGGCCTGAAGCAATCCTGCGTTTTTGTGCCCAGCTCACAAGAAAGCGAGTTGAAGAAAGGAGCTCAGGGGCACTGTAATTCACAAACCTGCAGAGTTATAAATGACAGCTATCCTCGAAAAATATATTGAAGTAAGCCTGCGAAGGGGACTTGAAAGCGGGGCAGAATTTCAGGAAAACGATTGCAGGGGGTAGACAGGAATTGCCCTGAAAGCATAGGAAAAGAGGCAGAACGTCGACAATGATGCACTTGGCCAAACAGGGCGTATGCATTTTTTCCTGAATATATTTAGGAAAAAACGCATACGCCCTTTTTGGCCAACCAAGCAAGCCTGTAAAGGAAATCTGCACTACAATGAAGTCTCACTGCCCCCCAGGCAAAAGGGCCATCTGAAAAAAGTGTAAAATCCAGAAAGGTAGGACAGGATATGGAGAACAGGGAGCCTTGTTATGCTGATTGGCAGGATGTAAATTGCCAGCAGCCACCCTGGAGAAGTGTATGGTGTTTCCTGAAACAGGTAGGAAACAAAGCAACACAGCCTATGGCACTTCCACATATGGTCCTATAGCTTATGGAAATTAAAATCAAAAACAGACAGCCACCCCAATATTTGGGACGGCTGTGTTCACAAGAAGCTCGTCTACAGTATCAGGTAAATATCCCAGAAAGCAAAAAATGGATAAAGAAGTTGTGGCACGTACGTACAATGCAATATCACTCAGCAATGAAATCTGTGTCATCAGGCCCGTACCGGCATAGTGAGTGGATGCAGGTACGGTGATTCTACGTGAACTACGTCACACAGAAAAAGAAACATCATAAGATATCACTAATACACGGAATGTAAACTTGACTACACATGAACTGAATTACAAAACAGAACAGGGTCTCAAATTTAGAAAACCAACTAGTGCTTGCTTATGGGGAAAGGTGCCTTGGGGTGCTGCATAAAACCAGAGACTGAAATTAGCACAGATAACTTTCCATAAGCCAAATATGTAATAGACAAGACCTACTCCTTGCTCAACGAAATGGACCCAACACCACATATTCAACGCCTAGGAATATACCTGACTAGGAAGAATCTTAAAACCCATGGATATATATGTCTCCGTAAGAGAATCAAGCGTGTTTACAGTGGCCGAAAAGCAGCAATGAAAATCCGATAAATCCCATTATCAAAATAAATTTCGAAAACAAAACACAAAGACAGTGAAATAGAGAGCAATTCTTAAATAATTCACTCAGGGCATGTGATGCAACCGGGATTGACCACATCTACACCCAGAGCTGGTTGAGACATAAGGCTGGACACTTCAGGCTGATAGCATTGGTGAGTTTCGGTGAGCAAATGCAGACCCTTTGAAGTCATACTGCATGGTACCTATTCCATGGGTCCCAATTCTTCTGGTTCAAGGGATTCTTCCTCCAGCTAAAACATGCATGGGAAACCCACAGTATGGTCCACCGTGTGATTTGGAAACGATTTAAAATGCATCTCAGTTTTCGTATCCTGGTCCTCGGGTTCACCATTCCAGATGCTTTACTAACAGTCTCCCTGCTTGGAGAGTCAGTGCCTTTAACCTCCTGTTTGGCACAGCTTGCAATTTCTGTGCAAGATGAACAGGAATAGGGAAAACCAATGAGAGACTAGCTATAGGTTTCTGCACCGGCAAATGTAATGCTCATTTCCCACCAGGAAGAGGAATTAACCAAAGGCTCAGCGTGCCCTGCTGGAAAGAGATTAGTGCCTGAAGCAATCCTGCGGTTTTGTGCCCAGCTCACAAGAAAGCGAGTTGAAGAAAGGAGCTCAGGGGCACTGTAATTCACAAACCTGCAGAGTTATAAATGACAGCTATCCTCCAAAAATATATTGAAGTAAGCCTGCGAAGGGGACATGAAAGCGGGGCAGAATTTCAGGAAAACGATTGCAGGGGGTAGACTGGAATTGCCCTGAAAGCATAGGAAAAGAGGCAGAACGTCGACAATGATGCACTTGTCCAAAAAGTGCGGATGCTTTTTTCCCTAAATGTATTCAGGAAAAAACGCATACGCAATTTTTGGCCAACCAAGCAAGCTTGTAAATAAACCTGCACTACAATGAAGTCTCAGTGCCCCCCAGGGAAAAAGGGCCATTTAAAAAAACTGTAAAATCCAGAAACGTAGGACAGGCAATGGAAAACAGGGATCCTTATTATGCTGATGCATATGATGTAAATTGCTGACAGCCATTCTGGAGAAGTGTTATGTGTTTCCTGAAACACGTAAGAAAGAAAGCAACACAGCCTATGGCACTTCCACTTATGGTTCTACAGCTTAGGGAAATTAAAATCAAAAACACCCAGCCACCTCAAAGTTTGGGACCTCTCTGTTCACAAGAACCTCGTTTACAGTACCAGGTAAATATCTCAGAGAGCAAACAATGGATAAAGAAGTTGTGGTACGTACGTTCAATGGAATATCACTCAGCAATGAAATCTGTGTCATCAGGCCCGTAGCGGCATAGTGAGTGGATTCAGGTATGGTGATTCTACGTGAAATAAGTCACACATAAAAAGAAACATCATAAAATATCACTAATAAACAGTATGTAAACTTGACTACACATGAACTGAATTACAAAACAGAACAGTCTCAAATTTAGAAAACCATCTTGTGCTTTCTTATGGAGAAAGGTGCGTTGGAGTGCTGCATAAAACCAGAGACTGAAATTAGCACAGATACCGTTCCATAAGCCAAATATGTAATAGACAAGACCTACTCCTTGCTCAACGAAATGGACTCAACACCACATAATCAACCCCTAGGAATATACCTGACTAGGAAGAATCTTAAAACCCGTGGATATTTATGTCTCCGTAAGAGAATCAAGAGTGTGTACAGCGGCATTAACGCAGCAGTGAAAATCCGATAAATCCCAGTGTCAAAAAAAAATTTCAAAAACAAAACACAATGACAGTGAAATAGAGAGCAATTCTTAAATAACTCACACAGGGCATGTGATGCAACCTGGTTTACCACATCTACACCCAGAGCTGGGTGAGAGATAAGGCTGGACCCTTTGGGCTGATAACATTGGTGAGGTTCAGTGAGCAAATGCAGACCCTTTGATGTCATACTGCCTGGTACCCATTCCATGGTTCCCAGCTCTCCAGGTTCAAGGGATTCTTCCTTCTGCTAAAATTTGCATGGGAAACCCAGAGTATGCTCCACCATGTGACTGGGAAACCTTTTTACATGCCTGTCTGTTTTCGTCCCCTGATACTCAGGTTCACCATTCCAGACCCTTTTCTTACACTCTCCCCATTTGGAGAGTCAGTGCCTTTAACCTCCTGTTTGGCACTGTTTGCAATTTCTGCGCAAGATGAACAGGAATACGGAGAACCAATGGGAGACTATCTGTAGGTGTGTGCACGGGCAAATATTTTTTTTAACATCTTTATTGGGGTATAATTGCTTTACAATGGTGTGTTAGTTTTTGCTTTATAATAAAGTGAATCAGCTATACATATACATATGCTCCCTGTGTCTTCCCTCTTGTGTCTCCCTCCCTCCCTCTCTCCCCCTTCCACCCCTCCAGGCTGTCCCAACGCCCCGAGCTAATATCCCTGTGCCTTGCGGCTGCTTCCCCCTTGCTATCTACCTTACTACATTTGTTAGTGTGTATATGTCCATGACTCTCTCTCGCCCTGTCAAAACTCACCATTCCCCCTCCCCATATCCTCAATTCCGTTCTGCAGTAGGTCTGCACCTCTATTCCTGTCTTATCCCTAGGTTCTTCATGACATTTTTTTCCTTTAAATTCCATATATATGTGTTAGCATACGCTATTTGTCTTTTTCTTTCTGACTTACTTCACTCTGTATGACAGACTCTAGGTCTATCCATCTCATTACAAATAACTCAGTTTCATTTCTTTTTAAGGCTGAGTAATATTCCATTGTGTATATGTGCCACATCTTCTTTATCCATTCGTCCGATGATGGGCGCTTAGGTTCTTTCCATCTCTGGGCTATTGTAAATAGAGCTGCAATGAACATTTTGGTACATGACTCTTTTTGAATTTTGGTTTTCTCAGGGTATATGCCCAGTATGCACGGGCAATTTTAACACTCATTTCCCAACAGGAAAAGGAATTAACCAAAGGCTCAGCATGCCGTGCTGGAACAAGATTAGGGCCTGAAGCAATCCTGTGGTTTTGTGGCCAGCTCACAAGAAAGCGAGTTGAGGAAAGGAGCTCAGGGTCACTGTCATTCACACACCTACAGACTTATAAATGACAGAAATCGTACAAAAATATATTGAATTAAGGCTGCGAAGAGGACTTGAAAGTGGGGCAGAATTGGTGGAATCCGATTTCAGGAGGTAGACGTGAATTGCTCTGAAAGCATAAGAGAAGTGGCAGAACCTCGTCAATGAAGCACTTGGTCAAAAAGGGCATATGAATTTTTTCCAGGGCCATCATTCACGGGAGTAAGAGGCTCCCAGCATGCTCCAGTGGCCAACAGAGGGCCCACGTCGCCAAGGCGATGTGAGCTAGCCAGGCAGGAGTGACCTGACATCAGAGGGCCCACCTCACAGAATGGTAGGGAACCCAGCCAGGATCAGACTCTCCCCAGAGGGCCCACATCACCAAGGTGATGGGAACCAGGCAGGAGTGTCCTCACACCCGTGGGGCCACATCATCAAAAGTTGAGGTACCCAACACATGTGGCCTCAAACCAGAGGACCCACATCACCATGGGTTTCGGAGTGAGGCAGGCAGGATTAACCTCACAACACATGTCCCATTGTATACAAAAGGTGTGGAAACCAGCAGTTGGATCTTCCTAGCAGGTGGCCCAGAGCACTGAGGCTATGAGATCCAGGCCGGCATGAACTCACAACAGAGGGCCCTCATTGTGATTCTGTAAGCAACCCAGCCGTTGTGACCTCAGAGCAGAAGGCCCACATCCCCATGGGGAAGGGAAACAAGCAGGAGTGTCATCGCAAGAGTGGGCACACATGAAAAAATGTGGGGAGCCCAGCAATTAGTGCCTGATGCCAGAGGGCCCTCATCACCGAGGGGCGGTGGCTCCCAGCCAGCTCCGACTGCTACCAGAGGGGCGACGTCGCCAATGCGGAGTGCGACAACCAGGCAGGAGTGACCTCAGAGCAGAGGGTCAACCTCACAGAAGTGTGAAGAACCAAAGAGGATCAGATTCTCACCAGAGGGCCCACATCACCAAGGTGATCAGAACCAGGCAGGAGAGTCTTCACACCAGTGTGGCCACATCATAGAAAGGTGAGGAACCCAGCACATGTGGCCTAAACCAGAAGACCCACATCTCCAAGGGGCTCGGAATGAGGCAGGCAGGAGTAGCCTCACAACACAGGGCCCATAGAATAAAAAAGCTGAGGAATCCAGCAATGGGAACCTCCCAGCAGGCGGCCAAGAGCACCAAGTCTATGCGATTCAGGCCGCAGTCAACTCACAGCAGAGGGTCCACATCATGAAACTGCGAGCAACCCAGCCATTTGGACCTCAGAGCAGAAGGTCCACATCCCCAAGTTGTTGGGAGCATGGCAGGAGTGTCCTCGCACCACTTAGCACATATCAGAAAATGTGGGTACCCAGCAGTTAGGGCCTGACGCCAGAGGGCCCTCATCACTGAGGGGAGGAGGCTCCCAGCATGTTCCAACTACCACAAGAGGGCCCACGTCACCAAGGCGGGGTGTGCCAGCCAGGCAGGAGTGACCTCACAGCAGACGGCCCACCTCAAAGAAGTGTGAGGAACCCAACCAGGATCAGACTCTCACCAGAGGGCCCATATCACCAAGGGGACGGGAACCAGGCACGAGTGTCCTCACACCAGTGGGGCCACATCACTAAAAGATGAGGAAACTGGCACATGTGGCCACAAACCAGAGGACCTACATCACCAAGGGGCTGGGAGTGACACAGGCAGGAGGAGCCTCCCAACACAGGGCCCAAAGAATAAAAAAGGTGAGGAACCCAGCAGTTGGAACTTCCCAGCAGGCGGCCCAGAGTACAGAGGCTATGGGATCTAGGAATGAGTGAACTAACACCAGAGAGCTAACATCAGGAAACTGTGAGCAACCCAGTCGTTGGAACCTCAGAGCAGAAGGCCCATATCGCCATGGGGATGGGAACATTTCACGAGTGTCCTGGCATCACTGGGCTCACATCAGAAAACCTGGGGAGCCCAGCAGTTAGAGCCTGACGCCAGAGGGACCTCATCACCGAGGACAGGAGTCTCCAAAAGGATCCAACTGCCACCAGAGGGCCGACGTCACCAAGGCAATGGGAGCAAGCCAGGCAGGAGTTACCTCAGAGCACAGGGCCCACCTCACAGAACGGTAAGGAACCCAGCCAGGATCAGACTCTCATCAGAGGGGCCACATCACCAAGGGGCTGGGAAACAGGCACGAGTGTCCTCACACCATTGGGGCCACATCATCGAAAGGTGAGGGACCCAGCACACGTGGCCTCACACCAGAGGACACACACCACAACGGGGCTGGGATTGAGGCAGGCAGGAGGAGCCTCAAAACAGAGGGCCCATAGAATAAAAAAGGTGAGGAATCCCGCAGTTGGAACCTCCCAGCAGGCGCCCAGGAGCAGCAAGCCTATGGGATCTAGGCCGGAATGAACGCACATCAGAGGGCCCTCATCATGAAACTGTGAGCACCCCAGCCGTTGGGACCTCAGAGCAGAAGGCCCAAATTCCCATGGGGTTGGGAACCTGACAGGAGTGTACTCGCACCACAGGTCGCACATCTGCAAATTTTGGGAGCCCAGGAGTTAGGGTCTGACGCAAGAGGGCCCTCATTACCGAGGGACGGAGACTCGCAGCAGACACCAACTCCCAACTGAGGGCCCACGTCACCAAGGTGATGTGTGCCAGCCAGGCAGGAGTGACCTCACCGCAGAGGGCCTACCTCACAGAACGGTGAGGAAACCAGCCAGGATAAGACTCTCACCAGAGGGCCCACATCACCAAGGGGATCGGAACCAGGCAGGAGGGTCCTCACACCAGTGTGGCCACATTATAGAAAGGTGAGGAACCCAGAACATGTGGCCTAAAACAGGGGACCCACATCTCCAAGGGGCTAGGAGTGAGGCAAGCAGGAGTATCCTCACAAAACAGAGCCCACAGAATAAAAGTTGTGAGGAATCCAGCAGTTGGAACCGGCCAGTAGGCCGCCCAGAGCACAGAGTCTATGGGATCCAGGCCACAGCAAACTCACAGCAGAGGTCCCACATCATGAAACTGTGAGCAACCCAGCGGATGGGACCTCAGAGCAGAAGGCCCACATCCCTATGGGGATGGGAACCTGACAGGAGTGTCCTCGGCCCACTTCCACGAATCAGAAAATGTGGGAACCCAGCAGTTAGGACCTGAGGCCAGAGGACCCTCATCACCGAGGGGAGGAGGCTCCCAGCAGGTTCCAACTGCCACCATAAGGCCGATGTCACCAAGGCGGGGTGTGCCAACCAGGCAGGAGTGACCTCAGAGCAGAAAGCCCACCTCACAGAAGTGTGAGGAACCCAACAAGGATCAGACTGTCACCAGAGGGCCAACATCACCAAGGGAATGGGAACCAGGCAGGAGTGTCCTCACACCAGTGGGGCTACATCACCATAATTTGAGGGACCCAGCACACGTGGCCTCAAACCTGAGGACACACATCACCAAGGGGCTGGGAGTGAGGCAGGCCAGAGGATCCTCAAAACAGAGGGACCATAGAATAAAAAAGGTGAGGAATCCCACAGTTGGAACCTCCGGCAGGCAGCCAGGAGCAGCGAGGCTATGGGATCTAGGCAGGAGTGAACTCACACCAGAGGGCCCTCATCATGAAACTGTGAGTAACACAGCCGTTGGGACCTCAGAGCAGAAGGCTCACATCCCCATGGGGATGGGAACCTGGCAGGAGTGTCCTTGCACCACTTAGCACGAATCAGAAAATGTGGGAACCCAGCAGTTAGGGCCTGAGGCCAGAGGGCCCTCATCACCGAGGGGAGGAGGCTCCCAGCAGGCTCCAACTGCCACCATATGGCCGACGTTGCCAAGGCGGGGTGTGCCAGCCAGGCAGGAGTGACCTCAGAGCAGAGGGCCCACCTCACAGAAGGGTGAGGAACCTAACCAGGATCAGACTCTCACCAGAGGGCCAACATCACCAAGGTGATGGGAACCAGGCAAGACTGTCCTAACAGCAGTGGGGCCAACATCACCAAGGGAATGGGAACCAGGCAAGAGTGTCCTCACACCAGTGTGGCCACATTATAGAAAGGTGAGGAACACAGCACATGTGGCCTCAAACAAGGGGACACACATCACGAAGGGGCTGGGAGTGAGGCATGCAGGAGGAGACGCACAACCGAGGGCCCATAGAATAAAAAAGGTGAGGAATCGAGAAGTTGGAAACTCCAAGCTGGAGGCCCAGAGCACTGACACTATGGGATACAGGCCAGAGTGAACACACAGCAAAAGGCCCACATCATGAAACTGTGAGCAACCCAGCAGTTGGGACCACAGAACAGAAGTCCCACATGCCCATGGGGATGGGAACCTGGCAGGAGTGACTCGCACCACTGGGCACACATCAGAAAATGTGTGGAGCCCAGCACTTAGGGCCTGACACCAGAAGGCCCTCATCACTGAGGGGAGGAGGCCCCAGCACGCTCCAACTGCCACCAGAGGGTCCACGTCGCCAAGGCGACGTGCACCAGCCAGGCAGGATTGACCTCACAGCAGAGGGCCCACATCATGAAAGTGTGAGCAACCCAGCCGTTAGGACCTCAGAACAGAAGGCCCACACGCTCATGAGGATGGGAACCTGGCAGGAGTGCCCTCGTACCACTTAGCACGTATCAGAAAATGTGGGAACCCCGCCATTAGGGTCTGACGCCAGAGGGCCTCATCACCGCGGGAAGGAGGCTCCCAGCAGGCTCCAACTGCCACCAGGGTGCCGAAGTCAACAAGGCGGGTTGTGCCAGCCAGGCAGGAGTGACCTCAGAGAAGAGGGCTCACCTCACGGATGTGTGAGGAACCCAACCAGGATCAGAGTCTCACCAGAGGGCCCACATCACCAAGGGGATGGGAACCAGGCAGGAGTGTCCACACACCAGTGGGGCCACATCATCAAAAGATGAGGAACCCATCACATATGGCCTCAAACCTGAGGACATACATCACCATGTGGCTGGGAGTGAGGCAGGTATCTGGAGGGGCACATTTAACTCTAATTTCCCACCAGGAAGAGGAATTAACCAAAGGCTCAGAGTGCCGTGCCGGACCCTGATTATGGCCTGAAGCAAACCTGCAGTTTTGTGGCCAGCTTACAAGGAAGCGAGTTAAGAAAGGAGCTCAGGGGCACTGTAATTCACAAACCTGCAGAGATAAATGACAGCTATTGGCAAAAATATATCGAAGTAAGTCTGCAAAGAGGACTTGAAAACGAGGCAGAATTGCAGGAATCATATTTCAAGAGGTAGATTGGAATTGCATTTAAAGCATATGAAAAGAGGCAGATCTTTGACAGTGATGCACATGAACAAAAAGTGCGTATACATTTTTCCTGAATATATTCAGGAAAAAACGCATATGAACATTTTGGCCAACCAAGCACTCCAGCAATGGAAATCCACACTACAATGAAGTCACATTTCCCATTCGTCAAAAAGGCCATCTGAATAAAGTGTAAAAACCAGAAACACAGGACAGGTCATGGAGAACAGGGAGCCGTGTTATGCTGATGGGCGGGATGTAAATTGCCAACAGACACTCCGGAGATGTTCATGGTGTATCCTGAAACATCTAAAAAACAAAGCTACAGAGCCTAGGGCACTTCCACTTTTGGCCCTATAGCTTAGGAAAATTAAAATCAACAAGACACAGCCAACACAAAATTTAGGGCTGCTGTGTTTACAAGAACCTCGAGTCCAGTACAAATTAAATATCCCAGAAAGAAAAAAATGGATAAAGAAGTTGTGCTACTTACGTACAACGGAATATCACTCAGCAGTGAAATCAATGTCATCAGGCCTGTAGCAGCAAATTGAGTGGATTTAATTATGATGATTCTAAGAGAAATATGTCACACAAAGAAAGATAATTATCATAAGATATCACTAATAGAGGGAGTGTAAACTTGGCTACACATAAACTGAATTACAAAACCGAACAGAGTCTCACATTTAGATAAAAACCTTATGCTTGCTTAAGGGGAAAGTTGAGTTGGGCTGCTGTATAAAAACAGATTGAAATTAGCACACATACCATTCCATAAGCCAAATACGTAATAAACAAGACCTACTCTTTGCTCAACGAAATAGACTCATCCATGGTGTATCACCTCACACCTATTAGAATGGGCATCATCAGAAAATCTACAAACAACAAATGCTGGAAACGGTGTGGAGATAAGGAATCCTCTTCCACTATTGTTGGGAACGTAAATTGATACAGTCACTGTGGAGAACATTATGGAGTTTCTTATAAAACTAAGAATAGAATTACCATATGATACAGCAATCCCTCTACTGGGCATATACCCAGACAAAACCATAAATCAAAAAGAGACATTCACCACAATGTTCATTGCATCACTATTTACACTATCCAGGAAATGGAAGCAACCTAAATGCCCACAGACAGACGAATGCATAAAGATGTGGTACATATATAAAATGGAATATTACTAAGCCATAAAAAGGAATGAAATTGGGACATTTGTAGAGACGTTGATGGATCTAGAGACTGTCATACAGAGTGAAGTAAGTCAGAAAGAGAAAAACAAATCTTGTATATTAATGCATATATGTGGAACCTAGAAAAATTGTACAGATGAACCGTTTTGCAAGGCAGAAATAGAGCAACACATGTATACAACAAACGTATGGACAACAAGGGGGGAAAGCTGTTGGGGATGGTGGTGGGAGGAGTTGAGATATTGGGATTGGTATGTATACATTTATATGTATAAAGTAGATAACCAAAAACAACCTGCTGTATAAAAATATAAAATTAAATTCAAAATAAAAAAATAAAATTAAAAAAAGTAAAACAGAAAAAATATTCTTCCCTTCACATACATGTATTTATATGAATAAATTATTTCCATGCTTATATCTGTAAATACACAAAAGAGGAATAAAATCTACCTTGAACCAAAAACGAAAAAAAGATAAAAAAGAACAGAACCCACCAGTTACACAGAGGAAAACCGTTTCAGGGCACTTGCTCCAATTGCAAACAATTCTGAAGTTGGTCAGTGGTGGGGAATCATCTCCCACTCAGCCAGCATGCTCCTCGCAACAAGCGTCCTCACTGCAAAGCTGGGGGACCGTGCCGAGGTATCTGTGAGTAAACGTGGGCCGAGCCCCAGGCCAGCTGCTGCTGAAATGTTCCCACCCTTCCAAGGCTAAACACCTGAATATGTACAAGGACTTGAAAACCTAGAGGAAGGGCCATGGAGCCACATGAGGGACAGCATGCCAGCCGACTTGGTGCCTGCAGGCCAGCCAGGATGGTCCTGGCCCTGGGTGCTCTTCTGGAAGCTCTCCATTTCCCTGCCTGAGATACCCCTGCTGTCCCGGCCCCCACTGCTTTCTTCCTTCCTCACCTGTGCCCAGGGAGAAATTCCAGCGGCAGGTGTGGGTGACACATCCTCTTCTTTAGCAGGTAGCATCTTGGCAACTGCTGCAGAAAGTCCAGCAGAGCCCCACTCACACTGGGACACCCACAAAGCCGTGGCCTCTCACTCCCTCCCACCAGCCCAGCCCCGAGACTGCTGACAGGGCAGAGAAAATGGCGTCAGGCACAGCTGCAGGGGCTCTTGCTGCCTGGAGCGGTGTTTATATTGATCTCAACCCAGGCACACCTGGGGAGGGCTGGCCGGCACGGTCAGGCTTCCCAAGCCAGCCAATAATCACCCCTCAGGGGCTCACAGTTGCTGAAAATGGAACTTGCTGAATTGGCCAGGTCCAAGGAACAGGTGTGGGCTCCTGAGAGTCAGGATAGACAAGGGGCTGCAGCTCTGGCTTGTTTTCTAATTATATTATCTGGCCCATGAGTGGGAGACAACTTCAAGAAAACCCTCTCCTAATGAGAGGAACCCAGGAGTCAGGGAGAGGAGGGGTGGGTGGTGGTTGGAGACAGAGGCCTGGTGCCCCGGGTGCAGTGGAAGTCTCTGGAAGACCAGGTGGAGGAGGCCGCACAGAGTGATGCCCAGGGTCACAGACCTGTCAGAGCTGCTGTTTGTTAGTTCAAGTCCTGCTCTGAGGTGCTCTGTGTCAGATCTGAGCGACAGGTGAGCTGGGAGTGCTCTGCAATGAGGGCTATGTGCACGGTTCCTGTGTGCCCAGCCCTGCCAAGGTACCTGCAAGGGTAGCTCTGTATCCTGGGAGGGGCCTGACCACGGGAGCCCCATGGACTGCAGAGGACCTGCCCAGGGAATCCCATATCCTGGGAGGGGCCTGAACACGAGAGCCCCGTGGGCTGGGGTGGGGGTAGGGTACCTGCCCAGGTGAGCTCCATATCCTGGGATTGGCCTGACCTCGAGAGCCCCATGGGCTGCTGGAGTCCTGGTAAAGGATGTCAGGACAGTCAGTGAAGCCACTGAGGATATACCTCCAGTAGTTCCTAAATCCTACACCCTGCTGGTCATTCTACCAACCACCAGGACTTGGTATTCTGTATTAGTCTTCACTGATGCCTTCTTTTGTATTCCATTAGTCCCAGAGTCACAAGAAATTTTGGCTTGTGAGTGACAGGACTCAACATACAACTAAAACAATACTTCCAGGCTGTCTTGCCCCAAGGGTTCAAAAATTCCCACACCATCTTTGGGGAAAGCTCAGCTAAAGACCTAAAAGTTCTACCTCTGGAAAAGGAAACACACCTTCAATATTCAGACGACATTCTGATCGCCAGCCCTACTAAGGAGGCCTCAGAACTACCAAGCCAATAAAGGATAGAAGTTGTCCACGAAAAAGCTCAAGTATCACAGACTACGGTGACCTGCCTGGGCTTCATTCTCACAGAAGGTCGGAGAAGCCCATCCCAGGAAAGGGAAGAAACAATTTACAGCCTTACCCCTTTCTGAAACTAGAAGACAGCTTAGGGGTTCCTGGGGAAGCCAGGGTTTCCTGCCTCTGGATCCCTAACTACAGTCTACTAGCTGGGCCTCTATATGAAACACTGAAAGGAAAAGATGATGATCCTTTTGAATAAAATCCAGAAGTGGCCTTTCAAGAATGGAAAGAGCAGTCAATTCAGACCCTTGCCCTGGAACTCCCTAATTTAGCTAAACCCTTTGACCTTTACATTCCTGGTGAAAGGTGAATCGCCATTGGAGTATTAGTGCAAAAACTGGGACCACTTGAAATGGAACAATGCAAGAATGCCATCCAGGTAGGATAAACTATGGTCACCAAGGGGCTTGGCCCACCACCACATCTGGCCAAGATACTGGTGGTATCTGAAAACCTGGAAATCAGCAGCCCAAAAGGCCACCTCCCTTCTAAGGGAAACGGACCCCACGTGGTGATCCTAACCCCCAACCATGCCCTGAAGTTGCAGGGTTTGCTCCGTGGGCACACTGACCTCGATTGAGGAGGCCCTCCAACTCCAACCTCCAGAGAGATAACCGGGGGCAACGGGGCACCATGACGACCCGTGTGACCATCACTTGACCTGGAGTTTCTCTCATAAAACAAAAAGAGTGTGTCCCAAAAGAGTAGACTACTGCTTGCAGTACTTACTGTACGCAGAGGGGAGCTAATAATCTTGGCGGGGGAACCGTATATCATGCTGTCAGCATAGAAAAGCCTACAGACACCCTGATGATGGTGGCCAATAAGACCGGCTGGACTCCTGTTTACTTCTAAAGGCTCTTGACTCAGTGACCATCATGATCCTTCATCACCACTGACCCTGGACTGTCTGGGAGCTGAGCGGGCAGGATCCTGACACCTGGTGCTGTTTTTACGTTAATTCAGGGGCCTAATGGAAGAAAGCGCAGACTGTTGGTCAGAGCATCTAGGCTGGCAGAAACGGTCAGTCAGAGCATCTAGGCTGGCAGAAACGGTCAGCCTAAGGTGGCCGAACAAATGTGGGGCGGAGTGAAACTGGACCTCACAGCACCACTGCACATCTCCTTTCTGGACCCTTAAAGGTCATTAGAATCTATAACACTTCCAATACTGGTGCTCAGGCGGACGAGCAGGGAGGCAGGAGGCCTGGGGACAATCAACGTCACCTGGAGGCTGCTGGGGAGAAGTTCTGACCCTCGCCCACGGGTATGAGGCCTCCTAACTCAGCACTCAGCAGTTACAGAAGAAGGGTCTGCACCCGCAGCACTCCAAGAATGAGGAAAGGGACAAAAGGCAGAAGAGAAGTTTGTCCCAGGCAAAGCCCCTTAAAAATGCCTGGGAGATAAAAATAGAATCTGGGCAATAAAATAAAGTCTAACCATTTTTATCCTTTGTGCTTTGTCTAATTTCAGGTGCTCCTAGTGTCCCGCATACAGAGGTTCCACACCCGGCACTTCAGACCAGATTTCCTAGAGCAGAATGGCTCGATGACACTTCAGCTCCTGGGGCCCAGTTCAGACTCCGTGACATAGAGCCTGAGCTGCAGCCAACCAGGTCCTCGAGAGCTCAGCCCCCTCCCTCCCAGTGACTCTGACAGGATCTCTACACAGCAGCCCAGCCCACAGCCCACAGGGTAGCACCTCTCCATTCTCTGATCAAAATATAAAGTTTCCTTTGCTTTTGAACCAAACTCAGTCTCGATCTATTGGCTCCAATGACACTGGGCAGGGGGACACTTGTTGGCGTCCACTCTGGAGGATCAGTAACAGAAATTGAGAACATTGTAACTTCAATGAACAGATGTGTGAGCCAAACTGTAATTAACATAGAACAGTGTATAAGGCTCGGGTAAAATAAGATGTTTCTAACACTTCCATTTGATATTTCCATCACTTTCTTATAAGCAAGTTCAGTGAAAAGGTTTGTCTTCTTTGTCAGGTCAATATTAGAGAAACAAAGTGATTTCTTTCCAAGGATGTACATCTAATAATCTTGGTTAAAGCTTCAATCTTGTTTTAAATGCTTTTGCATTGAAAATGATACCTCTCTTTCAGCTCCCCCATTTCTGAGAAGCATAAAATCTTATAATTTATTATTACCAAAGGGAAATGGTAGGAGGAGGGATAAATTAACAGTTTGGGATTAACACATACACACTGCTATGTATGAAATCATCAGCAAGGAACTACTGTATAGCACAGGGAACTACACTCAATATTTTGCAATAACCTATAAGGGGAAATGATCTGAAAAAGAATAGATATTTTTATTGACATCATCCATCAATGACAGTAAAAATGGAATCTAAGGGAAGACAGTGGTGAGTGCTTCTGACCCTGAAGACTTCAATCATCTAAAGTTTGGACTCTGCCTACTTCCCAAGGCCCTTAATGAACATATGTGTAGCCGTAGCTTAAAAAATTCCCCAGTTTGGGTTGCGGAGAGACACTGATATTTAAAATCCCCTGGTGTTCTCCTCACATGAATGGGACCCTTCCTACACCTAAAACATGCCTGTCACACCCAGAGGATGGTATACCGTCTGATCGGGAAAAGTTTGGAAAAGGCATCTCATCTCCTCATCTCTTGGTGCTAGGCTTCACCACTCCAGCGTCTTTACTAACAGTCTCCCCACTTGGAGATGTCAGCACTGTCAACATCCTTTTGCATACAGTTTGGAATTTGTCCAGAGGATGAAGCAGAAGGAGGAGGAACAATGAGAGACAAGTCCTAGGTGTTCGGACAGGCACATGCCACTCTAATTTCCAATCAGGAAGACGAATTGACCAAAGGCTAGGGTTGCCCATGGAAACAGAATAGGGCTTGAGGAATCCTGATGCTTTGTGGCCAGTTCCCATAAACACAAGTTGGAAAATGGAACTCAGGGGCACTAAAATTCACGAAACTGCAGAATTGAAAATATCTATCACTGAAAAATGTCTTGAGGAAAGTCAGAGAAAAGGACTTGTAAGCAACGGAGAATGGCAGGAAAGGGATTGGAAGAGGTAGAAAGGACTTGCCATTAAGCACAAGAAAAGGGGCTGAACATTGCCAACATTGCAGTTGGCCAAAAAGGGTGTATGCGTCTTTTTCTGTATATATTCAAGAAAAGGGCATACACTTTTTTAGCCAACCAAACAGGTGGGCACTGGAAATCAATACTACAAAACATATCACTTTGCATCAGTCAGAAGAGCCGTCCTCATAAAGTGTAAACACCAGAAATGCAGGACAGGGCAAGGAGAAAAGGGAGCCCTGTGAGTCTTATAGTGGAAATGTATATTGCCAACGGTCACTCTGGATAAGTCTATTGTGTTTACTAAAGCATCTAAAAAATGAGCTACCGAGCACAGGGCACTTGCACTCATGGACGTATATAGTGGGAAAAACAAAAATCGAGAGGACACAGGCACCCCAATGTTTACCACCTCTCTGTTTAAAAGATCCTCGACTAGGATATAACTTAAATGTATCTGCAGAGAAAAAGCGGACAGAGATGTGGTGCTTATGTAGAGTGGAATATTACTCAGCCTGGAAATCAATGAAATACGGCCAGTTATAACAACTCCAGAGGAGTTACGTGTGATCATTCGAAGTCACATAATTCAAAAAGAAAAAGACATAAGATATCACTAATACATGGAATGTTAACACGGCTACACATGAACTGAATTACAAAAGAGAAGAGGGTTTCAAATTAAGAAAACCAACTTATGCTTCCTTAAGGGGAAAGGTGAGTTGGGGTGCTGCATAAAACCAGAGATTGAAATTAGCACAGATACCATTCCATAAGCCAAATGTGTAATAGTCAAGACCTACTCCTTGCTCAACGAAATGGACTCAACATGCCATATTCAATGCCTAAGAATATACCGGATTAGTAAGAATCTTAAAACCCATGGGCTTATATGTCTCCGTAAGAGAATCAAGCGCGTGTACAGCGGCATAAACGAAGCAGTGAAAATCCGATAAATCCCATTATTAAAAAAAATTTCAAAAACAAAACACAATGACAGTGAAATAGGTAGCAATTCTTAAATAATTCACTCAGGGCATGTGATGCAACCTGGATTTACCACATTTACACCCAGAGCTGGTTGAGACATAAGGCTGGACACTTCAGGCTGATAGCATTGGTGAGTTTCGGTGAACAAATGCAGATCCTTTGAAGTCATACTGCATGGTACCCATTCCAAGGGTCCCAACTCTCCAGGTTCAAGGGATTCTTTCTTCAGCTAAAACATGCGTGGGAAACGCCGAGTATGGTCCACCGTGTGATTAGGAAACGATTTAAAATGCATCTCAGTTTTCGTATCCTGGTCCTCGGGTTCACCATTCCAGATGCTTTACTAACACTCTCCCCGCTTGGAGAGTCAGTGCCTTTAACCTCCTCTTTGGCACAGCTTGCAATTTCTGCGCAAGATGAACAGGAATAGGGAGAACCAATGAGAGACTAGCTATAGGTGTCTGCAGGGGCAAATGTAAGGCTCATTTCCCACCAGGAAGAGGATTTAACCAAAGGCTCAGCGTGCCCTGCCGGAAAGAGATTAGGGCCTGAAGCAATCCTGCGGTTTTGTGCCCAGCTCACAAGAAAGCGAGTTGCAGAAAGGAGCTCAGGGGCACTGTAATTTACAAACCTGCAGAGTTATAAATGACAGCTATCCTCCAAAAATATATTGAAGTAAGCCTGCGAAGGGGACTGGAAAGCGGGGCAGAATTTCAGGAAAACGATTGCAGGGGGTAGACTGGAATTGCCCTGAAAGCATAGGAAAAGAGGCAGAACGTCGACAATGGTGCACTTGGCCAAAAAGTGCGTATGCGTTTTTTCCTGAATATATTCAGGAAAAAACGCATACGCCCTTTTTGGCCAACCAAGCAAGCCTGTAAATGAAAGGTGCACTACAATGAAATCTCACTGCCCCCCCGGGCAAAAGGGCCACCTGAAAAAAGTGTAAAATCCAGAAAGGTAGGACAGGATATGGAGAACAGGGAGCCTTGTTATGCTGATTGGCAGGATGTAAATAGTGAACAGCCACCCTGGAGAAGTGTATGGTGTTTCTTGAAACACGTAAGAAATAAAGCAACACAGCCTATGGCAATTGCACTTATGGTCCTATTGCTTAGGGAAATTAAAATCAAAACAGAGCGCCACCCCAAAGTTTGGGACGGCTGTGTTCCCAAGAAGCTCGTCTACAGTACCAGGTAAATATCCCAGAAAGCAAAAAATGGATAAAGAAGTTGTGGCACGTACGTGCAATGCAATATCACTCAGCAATGAAATCTGTGTCATCAGGCCCGTAGTGGCATAGTGAGTGGATGCAGATACGGTGATTCTACGTGAACTACGTCACACAGAAAAAGAAACATCATAAGATATCACTAATACACGGAATGTCAACTTGACTACACATGAACTGAATTACAAAACAGAACAGGGTCTCAAATTTAGAAAACCAACTAGTGCTTGCTTATGGGGAAAGGTGCCTTGGGGTGCTGCATAAAACCAGAGACTGAAATTAGCACAGATAACATTCCATAAGCCAAATATGTAATAGACAAGACCTACGCCTTGCTCAACGAAATGGACTCAACACCACATATTCAACGCCTAAGAATATACCTGACTAGGAAGAATCTTAAAACCCATGGATTTTTTGTCTCCGTAAGAGAATCAAGCGTGTGTACAGCGGCATAAACGCAGCAGTGAAAATCCGATAAATCCCATTATCGAAATAAATTTCAAAAACAAAACACAAAGACAGTGAAATAGAGAGTAATTCCTAAATAATTCACTCAGGGCATGTGATGCAACCGGGATTTAACACATCTACACCCAGAGCTGGTTGAGACATAAGGCTGGACACTTCAGGCTGATAGCATTGGTGAGTTTCGGTGAGCAAATGCAGACCCTTTGAAGTCATACTGCATGGTACCCATTCCATGGGTCCCAACTCTCCAGGTTCAAGGGATTCTTCCTCCAGCTAAAACATGCATGGGAAACCCAGAGTATCGTCCACCGTGTGATTGGGAAACGATTTAAAATGCATCTCAGTTTTCGTATCTTGGTCCTCGGGTTCACCATTCCAGATGCTTTACTAACACTCTCCCCGCTTGGAGAGTCAGTGCCTTTAACCTCCTCTTTGGCACAGCTTGCAATATCTGTGCAAGATGAACAGGAATAGGGAGAACCAATGAGAGACTAGCTGTAGGTGTCTGCACGGGCAAATGTAATGCTCATTTCCCACAAGGAAGAGGAATTAACCAAAGGCTCAGCGTGCCCTGCCGGAAACAGATTAGGGCCTGAAACAATCCTGCGGTTTTGTGCCGAGCTCACAAGAAAGCGAGTTGAAGAAAGGAGCTCAGGGGCACTGTAATTCACAAACCTGCAGAGTTATAAATGACAGCTATCCTCCAAAAATATATTGAAGTAAGCCTGCGAAGGGGACTTGAAAGCGGGGCAGAATTTCAGGAAAACGATTGCAGGGGGTAGACTGGAATTGCCCTGAAAGCATAGGAAAAGAGGCAGAACGTCGACAATGATGCGCTTGGCCAAAAAGGGCGTATGCGTTTTTTCCTGAATATATTCAGGAAAAAACGAATACGCCCTTTTTGGCCAACCAAGCAAGACTGTAAAGGAAATCTGCACTACAATGAAGTCTCACTGCCCCCCGGGCAAAAGGGCCATCTGAAAAAAGTGTAAAATCCAGAAAGGTAGGACAGGATATGGAGAACAGGGAGCCTTGTTATGCTGATTGGCAGGATATAAATTGCCAGCAGCCACCCTGGAGAAGTGTATGGTGTTTCCTTAAACACGTAAGAAACAAAGCAACACAGCCTATGGCACTTCCACTTATGGTCCTATAGCTTACGGAAATTAAAATCAAAAACAGACAGCCACCCCAATATTTGGGACGGCTGTGTTCACAAGAAGCTTGTCTACAGTATCAGGTAAATATCCCAGAAAGCGAAAAATGGATAAAGAAGTTGTGGCACGTACGTGCAATGCAATATCTCTCAGCAATGAAATCTGTGTCATCAGGCCCGTAGCGGCATAGTAAGTGGATGCAGGTACGGTGAATCTACGTGAACTACGTCACACAGAAAAAGAAACCTCATAAGATATCACTAATACACGGAATGTAAACTTGACTACACATGAACTGAATTACAAAACAGAACAGGGTCTCAAATTTAGAAAACCAACTAGTGCTTGCTTATGGGGAAAGGTGCCTTGGGGTGCTGCATAAATCCAGAGACTGAAATTAGCACAGGTAACATTCCATAAGCCAAATATGTAACAGACAAGACCTACTCCTTGCTCAACTTAATGGACTCAACACCACATAATAAACGCCTAGGAATATACCTGACTAGGAAGAATCTTAAAACCCATGGATATATATGTCTCCGTAAGAGAATCAAGCGTGTGTACAGCGGCCGAAACGCAGCAGTGAAAATCCGATAAATCCCATTATCAAAATAAATTTCCAAAACAAAACACAAAGACAGTGAAATAGAGAGCAATTCTTAAATAATTCACTCAGGGCATGTGATGCAACCGGGATTGACCACATCTACACCCAGAGCTGGTAGAGACATAAGGCTGGACACTTCAGGCTGATAGCATTGGTGAGTTTCGGTGAGCAAATGCAGACCCTTTGAAGTCATACTGCATGGTACCCATTCCATGGGTCCCAACTCTCCAGGTTCAAGGCATTCTTCCTCCAGCTAAAACATGCATGGAAACACAGAGTATCGTCCACCGTGTGATTGGGAAACGATTTAAAATGCATCTCAGTTTTCGTATCCTGGTCCTCGGGTTCACCATTCCAGATGCTTTACTAACACGCTCCCCGCTGGGAGAGTCAGTGCCTTTAACGTCCTGTTTGGCACAGCTTGCAATTTCTGTGCAAGTTGAACAGGAATAGGGAGAACCAATGAGAGACTAGCTGTAGGTGTCTGCACGGGCAAATGTAACGCTCATTGCCGACCAGGAAGAGGAATTAAACAAAGGCTCAGCGTGCCCTGCTGAAAAGAGATTAGGGCCTGAAGCAATCCTGCGGTTTTGTGCCCAACTCACAAGAAAGCGAGTTGAAGAAAGGAGCTCAGGGGCACTGTAATTCACAAACCTGCACAGTTATAAATGACAGCTATCCTCCAAAAATATATTGAAGTAAGCCTGCGAAGGGGACTTGAAAGCGGGGCAGAGTTTCAGGAAAACCATTGCAGGGGGTAGACTGGAATTGCCCTGAAAGCATAGGAAAAGAGGCAGAACGTTGACAATGATGCACTTGGCCAAAAAGGGCGTATGCGTTTTTTCCTGAATATATTCAGGAAAAAACGCATACGCCCTTTTTGGCCAACCAAGCAAGCCTGTAAACGAAATCTGCAATACAATGAAGTCTCACTGCCCCCCGGGCAAAAGGGCCATCTGAAAAAAGTGTAAAATCCAGAAAGGTAGGACAGGATATGGAGAACAGGGAGCCTTGTTATGCTGATTGGCAGGATGTAAATTGCCAGCAGCCACCCCGGAGAAGTGTATGGTGTTTCCTGAAACACGTAAGAAACAAAGCAACACAGCCTATGGCACTTCCACTTATGGTCCTATAGCTTTCGGAAATTAAAATCAAAAACAGACAGCCACCCCAATATTTGGGACGGCTGTGTTCACAAGAAGCTCGTCTACAGTATCAGGTAAATATCCCAGAAAGCAAAAAATGGATAAAGAAGTTGTGGTACGTACGTACAATGCAATATCACCCAGCAATGTAATCTGTGTCATCAGGCCCGTAGCAGCATAGTGAACGGATGCAGGTACGGTGATTCTACGTGAACTACGTCACACAGAAAAAGAAACATCATAAGATATCACTAATACACGGAATGTAAACTTGACTACACATGAACTGAATTACAAAACAGAACAGGGTCTCAAATTTAGAAAACCAACTAGTGCTTGCTTATGGGGAAAGGTGCCTTGGGGTGTTGCATAAAACCAGAGACGGAAATTAGCACAGATGACTTTCCATAAGCCAAATATGTAATAGACAAGACCTACTCCTTGCTCAACGAAATGGACCCAACACCACATATTCAACGCCTAGGAATATACCTGACTAGGAAGAATCTTAAAACCCATGGATATATATGTCTCTGTAAGAGAATCAAGCGTGTGAACTGCGGCCGAAACGCAGCAGTGAAAACCGATAAATCCCATTATCAAAATAAATTTCGAAAACAAAACACAAAGACAGTGAAATAGAGAGCAATTCTTAAATAATTCACTCAGGGCATGTGATGCAACCGGGATTGACCACATCTACACCCAGAGCTGGTTGAGACATAAGGCTGGACACTTCAGGCTGATAGCACTGGTGAGTTTCGGTGAGCAAATGCAGACCCTTTGAAGTCATACTGCATGGTACCCATTCCACGGGTCCCAACTCTCCATGTTCAAGGGATTCTTCCTCCAGCTAAAACATGAATGGGAAACCCAGTGTATCGTCCACCGTGTAATTGGGAAACGATTTAAAATGCATCTCAGTTTTCGTCACCTGGTCCTCGGGTTCACCATTCCAGATGCTTTACTAACACTCTCCCCGCTTTGAGAGGCCGTGCCTTTAAACTCCTCTTTGGCACAGCTTGCAAATTCTGTGCAAGATGAACAGGAATAGGGAGAACCAATGAGAGACTAGCTATAGGTGTCTGCACGGGCAAATGTAACGCTCATTTCTCACCAGGAAGAGGAATTAAGCAAAGGCTCAGCGTGCCCTGCCGGAAACAGATTAGGGCCTGAAGCTATCCTGCGGTTTTGTGCCCAGCTCACAAGAAAGCGAGTTGAAGAAAGGAGCTCAGGGGCACTGTAATTCACAAACCTGCAGAGTTATAAATGACAGCTATCCTCTAAAAATATATTGAAGTAAGCCTGCGAACGGGACTTGAAAGCGGGGCAGAGTTTCAGGAAAACCATTGCAGTGGGTAGACTGGAATTGCCCTGAAAGCTTAGGAAAAGAGGCAGAACGTCGACAATGATGCACTTGGCCAAAAAGGGCGTATGCGTTTTTTCCTGAATATATTCAGGAAAAAACGCATACGCACTTTTTGGCCAACCAAGCAAGCCTGTAAAGGAAATCTGCACTACAATGAAGTCTCACTGCCCCCGGGGCAAAAGGGCCATCTGAAAAAAGTGTAAAATCCAGAAAGGTACGACAGGATATGGAGAACAGGGAGCCTTGTTATGCTGATTGTCAGGATGTAAATTGCCAGCAGCCACCCTGGAGAAGTGTATGGTGTTTCCTGAAACACGTAAGAAACAAAGCAACACAGCCTATGGCACTTCCACTTATGGTCCTATAGCTTATGGAAATTAAAATCAAAAACAGACAGGCACCACAATATTTGGAATGGCTGTGTTCACAAGAAGCTCGTCTACAGTATCAGGTAAATATCCCAGAAAGCAAAAAATGGATAAAGAAGTTGTGGCACGTACGTGCAATGCAATATCACTCAGCAATGAAATCTGTGTCATCAGGCCCGTAGCGGCACACTGAGTGGATGCAGGTACGGTGATTCTACGTGAACTACGTCACACAGAAAAAGAAACATCATAAGATATCACTAATACACGGTATGTAAACTTGACTACACATGAACTGAATTACAAAACAGAACAGTGTCTCAAATATAGAAAACCAACTAGTGCTTGCTTATGGGGAAAGGTGCCTTGGGGTGTTGCATAAAACCAGAGACGGAAATTAGCACAGATGACTTTCCATAAGCCATATATGTAATAGACAAGACCTACTCCTTGCTCAACGTAATGGACCCAACACCACATATTCAACGCCTAGGAATATACCTGACTAGGAAGAATCTTAAAACCCATGGATATATATGTCTCCGTAAGAGAATCAAGCGTGTGTACAGCGGCCGAAACGCAGCAGTGAAAATCCGATAAATCCCATTATCAAAATAAATTTCGAAAACAAAACACAAAGACAGTGAAATAGAGAGCAATTCTTAAATAATTCACTCAGGGCATGTGATGAAACCGGGATTGACCACATCTACACCCAGAGCTGGTTGAGACATAAGGCTGGACACTTCAGGCTGATAACATTGGTGAGTTTCGGTGAGCAAATGCAGACCCTTTGAAGTCATACTGCATGGTACCCATTCCATGGGTCTCAACTCTCCAGTTTCAAGGCATTCTTCCTCCAGCTAAAACATGCATGGGAAACCCAGAGTATCGTCCACCGTGTGATTGGGAAACGATTAAAAATGCATCTCAGTTTTCGTATCCTGGTCCTCGTGTTCACCATTCCAGATGCTTTACTAACATTCTCCCCGCTTGGAGAGTCAGTGCCTTTAACCTCCTGTTTGGCACAGCTTGCAAATTCTGTGCAAGATGAACAGGAATAGGGAGAACCAATGAGAGACTAGCTGTAGGTGTCTGCACGGGCAAATGAAACGCTCATTGCCGACCAGGAAGAGGAATTAAACAAAGGCTCAGCGTGCCCTGCTGAAAAGAGATTAGGGCCTGAAGCAATCCTGCGGTTTTGTGCCCACCTCACAAGAAAGCGAGTTGAAGAAAGGAGCTCAGGGGCACTGTAATTCACAAACCTGCAGAGTTATAAATGACAGCTATTCTCCAAAAATATATTGAAGTAAGCCTGCGAAGGGGACTTGAAAGCGGGGCAGAATTTCAGGAAAACGATTGCAGGGGGTAGACTGGAATTGCCCTGAAAGCATAGGAAAAGAGGCACAACGTCGACAATGATGCACTTGGCCAAAAACGGCGTATGCGTTTTTTCCAGAATACATTCAGGAAAAAACGCATACCCCCTTCTTGGCCAACCAAGCAAGCCTGTAAAGGAAATCTGCACTACAATGAAATCTCACTGCCCCCCCGGGTAAAAGGGCCATCTGAAAAAAGTGTAAAATCCAGAACGGTAGGACAGGATATGGAGAACAGGGAGCCTTGTTATGCTGATTGGCAGGATGTAAATTGCCAGCAGCCACCCTGGAGAAGTGTATGGTGTTTCCTGAAACACGTAAGAAACAAAGCAACACAGCCTATGGCACTTCCACTTATGGTCCTATAGCTTACGGAAATTAAAATCAAAAACAGACAGCCACCCCAATATTTGGGACGGCTGTGTTCACAAGAAGCTCGTCTACAGTATCAGGTAAATATCCCTGAAAGCGAAAAATGGATAAAGAAGTTGTGGCACGTACGTACAATGCAATATCACTCAGCAATGAAATCTGTGTCATCAGGCCCGTGGCGGCATAGTGAGTGGATGCAGGTACGGTGATTCTACGTGAACTACATCACACAGAAAAAGAAACATCATAAGGTATCTCTAATTCACGGAATGTAAACTTGACTACACATGAACTGAATTACAAAACAGAACAGGGTCTCAAATTTAGAAAACCAACTAGTGCTTGCTTATGGGGAAAGGTGCCTTGGGGTGCTGCATAAAACGAGAGACAGAAATTAGCACAGATAACTTTCCATAAGCCAAATATGTTATAGACAAGACCTACTCCTTGCTCAACGAAATGGACCCAACACCACATATTCAACGCCTAGGAATATACCTGACTAGGAAGAATCTTAAAACCCATGGATATATATGTCTCCGTAAGAGAATCAAGCATGTGTACAGCGGCCGAAACGCAGCAGTGAAAATCCGATAAATCCCATTATCAAAATAAATTTCGAAAACAAAACACAAAGACAGTGAAATAGAGAGCAATTCTTAAATAATTCACTCAGGGCATGTGATGCAACCTGGATTGACCACATCTACACCCAGAGCTGGTTGAGACATAAGGCTGGACACTACAGGCTGATAGCATTGGTGAGTTTCGGTGAGCAAATGCAGACCCTTTGAAGTCATACTGCATGGTACCCATTCCATGAGTCCCAACTCTCCAGGTTCAAGGGATTCTTCCTCCAGCTAAAACATGCATGGGAAACCCAGAGTATCGTCCACCATGTGATTGGGAAACGATTTAAAATGCATCTCAATTTTCGTATCCTGGTCCTTGGTTTCACCATTCCAGATGCTTTACTAACACTCTCCCCGCTTGGAGAATCAGTGCCTTTAACCTCCTCTTTGGCACAGCTTGCAATTTCTGTGCAAGATGAACAGGAATAGGGAGAACCAATGAGAGACTAGCTGTAGGTGTCTGCACGGGCAAATGTAACGCTCATTGCCCACCAGGAAGAGGAATTAAACAAAGGCTCAGTGTGCCCTGCTGGAAACAGATTAGGGCCTGAAGCAATCCTGCGGTTTTGTGCCCAGCTCACAAGAAAGCGAGTTGAAGAAAGGAGCTCAGGGGCACTGTAATTCACAAACCTGCAGAGTTATAAATGACAGCTATCCTCCAAAAATATATTGAAGTAAGCCTGCGAAGGGGACTTGAAAGCGGGGCAGAATTTCAGGAAAACGATTGCAGGGGGTAGACTGGAATTGCCCTGAAAGCATAGGAAAAGAGGCACAACGTCGACAATGATGCACTTGGCCAAAAAGGGCGTATGCGTTTTTCCCTGAATATATTCAGGAAAAAACGCATACGCCATTTTTGGCCAACCAAGCAAGCCTGTAAAGGAAATCTGCACTACAATGAAGTCTCACTGCCCCCCGGGCAAAAGGGCCATCTGAAAAAAGTGTAAAATCCAGAAAGGTAGGACAGGATATGGAGAACAGGGAGCCTTGTTATGCTGATTGGCAGGATGTAAATTGCCAGCAGCCACCCTGGAGAAGTGTATGGTGTTTCCTGAAACACGTAAGAAACAAAGCAACACAGCCTATGGCACTTCCACTTATGGTCCTATAGCTTACGGAAATTAAAATCAAAAACAGACAGCCACCCCAATATTTGGGACGGCTGTGTTCACAAGAAGCTTGTCTACAGTATCAGGTAAATATCCCAGAAAGCAAAAAATGGATAAAGAAGTTGTGGCACGTACGTACAATGCAATATCACTCAGCAATGAAATCTGTGTCATCAGGCCCGTAGCGGCATAGTGAGTGGATGCAGGTACGGTGATTCTACGTGAACTACGTCACACAGAAAAAGAAACATCATAAGATATCACTAATACACGGAATGTAAACTTGACTACACATGAACTGAATTACAAAAGAGAACAGGGTCTCAAATTTAGAAAACCAACTAGTGCTTGCTTATGGGGAAAGGTGCCTTGGGGTGCTGCATAAAACCAGAGAGTTAATTAGCACAGATAACTTTCCATAAGCCAAATATGTAATAGACAAGACCTACTCCTTGCTCAACGAAATGGACCCAACACCACATATTCAACGCCTAGGAATATACCTGACTAGGAAGAATCTTAAAACCCATGGATATATCTGTCTCCGTAAGAGAATCAAGCGGGTGTACTGCGGCCGAAACGCAGCAGTGAAAATCCGATAAATCCCATTATCAAAATAAATTTCGAAAACAAAACACAAAGACAGTGAAATAGAGAGCAATTCTTAAATAATTCACTCAGGGCATGTGATGCAACCGGGATTGACCACATCTACACCCAGAGCTGGTTGAGACATAAGGCTGGACACTTCAGGCTGATAGCATTGGTGAGTTTCGGTGAGCAAATGCAGACCCTTTGAAGTCATACTGCATGGTACCCATTCCATGCGTCTCAACTTCCAGGTTCATGAGATTCTTCCTCCAGCTAAAACATGCATGGGAAACCCAGAGTATCGTCCACCGTGTGATTGGGAAACGATTTAAAATGCATCTCAGTTTTCGTATCCTGGTCCTCGGGTTCACCATTCCAGATGCTTTACTAACACTCTCCCCGCTTGGAGAGTCAGTGCCTTTAACCTCCTCTTTGGCACAGCTTGCAATTTCTGTGCAAGATGAACAGGAATAGGGAGAACCAATGAGAGACTAGCTGTAGGTGTCTGCACGGGCAAATGTAATGCTCATTGCCCACCAGGAAGAGGAATTAAACAAAGGCACAGCGTGCCCTGCCGGAAACAGATTAGGGCCTGAAGCAATCCTGCGGTTTTGTGCCCAGCTCACAAGAAAATGAGTTGAAGAAAGGAGCTCAGGGGCACTGTAATTCACAAACCTGCAGAGTTATAAATGACAGCTATCCTCCAAAAATATATTGAAGTAAGCCTGCGAAGGGGACTTGAAAGCGGGGCAGAATTTCAGGAAAACGATTGCAGGGGGTAGACTGGAATTGCCCTGAAAGCATAGGAAAAGAGGCACAACGTCGACAATGATGCACTTGGCCAAAAAGTGCGTATGCGTTTTTTCCTGAATATATTCAGGAAAAAACGCATACGCCCTTTCTGGCCAACCAAGCAAGCCTCTAAAGGAAACCTGCACTACAATGAAGTCTCACTGCCCCGCGGGCAAAAGGGCCATCTGAAAAAAGTGTAAAATCCAGAAAGGTAGGACAGGATATGGAGAACAGGGAGCCTTGTTATGCTGATTGGCAGGATGTAAATTGCCAGCAGCCATCCTGGAGAAGTGTATGGTGTTTCCTGAAACACGTAAGAAACAAAGCAACACAGCCTATGGCACTTCCACTTATGGTCCTATAGCTTACGGAAATTAAAATCAAAAACAGACAGCCACCCCAATATTTGGGACGGCTGTGTTCACAAGAAGCTCGTCTACAGTATCAGGTAAATATCCCAGAAAGCAAAAAATGGATAAAGAAGTTGTGGCACGTACGTACAATGCAATATCACTCAGCAATGAAATCTGTGTCATCAGGCCCATAGCGGCATAGTGAGTGGATGCAGGTACGGTGATTCTACGTGAACTACGTCACACAGAAAAAGAAACATCATAAGATATCACTAATACACGGAATGTAAACTTGACTAAACATGAACTGAATTACGAAACAGAACAGGGTCTCAAATTTAGAAAACCAACTAGTGCTTGTTTATGGGGAAAGGTGCGTTGGCGTGCTGCATAAAACCAGAGACTGAAATTGGCACAGATAACTTTCCATAAGCCAAATATGTAATAGAAAAGACCTACTCCTTGCTCAACGAAATGGACCCAACACCACATATTCAACGCCTAGGAATATACCTGACTAGGAAGAATCTTAAAACCCATGGATATATATGTCTCCGTAAGAGAATCAAGCGTGTGTGTATATCGGCCGAAACGCAGCAGTGAAAATCCGATAAATCCCATTATCAAAATAAATTTCAAAAATAAAACAAAAAGACAGTGAAATAGAGAGTAATTTTTAAATAATTCACTCAGGGCATGTGATGCAACCGGGATTGACCACATCTACACCCAGAGCTGGTTGAGACATAAGGCTGGACACTTCAGGCTGATAGCATTGGTGAGGTTCGGTGAGTAAATGCAGACCCTTTGAAGTCATACTGCATGGTACCCATTCCATGGGTCCCAACACTCCAGGTTCAAGGGATTCTTCCTCCAGCTAAAACATGCATGGGAAACCCAGTGTATCGTCCACCGTGTGATTGGGAAATGATTTAAAATGCATCTCAGTTTTCGTATCCTGGTCCTCGGGTTTACCATTCCAGACGCTTTACTAACACTCTCCCCGCTTGGAGAGTCAGTGCCTTTAACCTCCTGTTTGGCACAGCTTGCAATTTCTGTGCAAGATGAACAGGAATAAGGAGAACCAATGAGAGACTAGCTGTAGGTGTCTGCACGGGCAAACGTAACGCTCATTTCCCACCAGGAAGAGGAATTAACCAAAGGCTCAGCGTGCCCTGCTGGAAACAGATTAGTACCTGAAGCAATCCTGCGGTTTTGTGCCCAGCTCACAAGAAAGCGAGTTGAAGAAAGGAGCTCAGGGGCACTGTAATTCACAAACCTGCAGAGTTATAAATGACAGCTATCTTCCAAAAGTATATTGAAGTAAGCCTGCGAAGGGGACTTGAAAGCGGGGCAGAATTTCAGGAAAACGATTGCAGGGGGTAGACTGGAATTGCCCTGAAAGCATAGGAAAAGAGGCACAACGTCGACAATGATGCACTTGGCCAAAAAGGGCGTATGCGTTTTTTCCTGAATATATTCAGGAAAAAACGCATACGCACTTTTTGGCCAACCAAGCAAGCCTGTAAAGGAAATCTGCACTACAATGGAAACTCACTGCCGCCCCGGGCAAAAGGGCCATCTGAGAAAAGTGTAAAATCCAGAAAGATAGGACAGGATATGGAGAACAGGGAGCCTTGTTATGCTGATTGGCAGGATGTAAATTGCCAGCAGCCACCCTGGAGAAGTGTATGGTGTTTCTTGAAACACGTAAGAAACAAACCAACACAGCCTATGGCACTTCCACTTATGGTCCTATAGCTTACGGAAATTAAAATCAAGAACAGACAGCCACCCCAATATTTGGGACGGCTGTGTTCACAAAAACCTAGTCTACAGGACCAGGTATATATCCCAGAAAGCAAAAAATGGATAAAGAAGTTGTGGCACGTACGTACAATGCAATATCACTCAGCAATGAAATCTGTGTCATCAGGCGCGTAGCGGGATAGTCAGTGGATGCAGGTACGGTTATTCTACGTGAACTACGTCACACAGAAAAAGAAACATCATAAGATATCACTAATTCAGGGAATATAAACTTGACTACACATGAACTGAATTACAAAACAGAACAGGGTCTCAAATTTAGAAAACCAACTAGTGCTTGCTTATGGGGAAAGGTGCCTTGGGGTGCTGCATAAAACCAGAGACTGAAATTAGCACAGATAACTTTCCATAAACCAAATATGTAATAGACAAGACCTACTCCTTGCTCAACGAAATGGACCCAACACCACATATTCAACGCCTAGGAATATACCTGACTAGGAAGAATCTTAAAACCCATGGATATATATGTCTCCGTAAGAGAAACAAGCGTGGTTACAGCGGCCGAAACACAGCAGTGAAAATCCGATAAATCCCATTATCAAAATAAATTTCGAAAACAAAACACAAAGACAGTAAAATAGAGACCAATTCTTAAATAATTCACTCAGGGCATGTGATGCAACCGGGATTGACCACATCTACACCCACAGCTGGTTGAGACATAACGCTGGACACTTCAGGCTGATAGCATTGGTGAGTTTCGGTGAGCAAATGCAGACCCTTTGAAGTCATACTGCATGGTACACATTCCATGGGTCCCAACTCTCCAGGTTCAAGGGATTCTTCCTCCAGCTAAAACATGCATGGGAAACCCAGAGTATCATCCACCGTGTGATTGGGAAACGATTTAAAATGCATCTCAGTTTTCGTATCCTGGTCCTCGGGTTCACCATTCCAGATGCTTTACTAACACTCTCCCCGCTTGGAGAGTCAGTGCCTTTAACCTCCTGTTTGGCACAGCTTGCAATTTCTGTGCAAGATGTACAGGAATAGGGAGAACCAATGAGAGACTATCTGTAGGTGTCTGCACGGGCAAATATAACGCTCATTGCCCACCAGGAAGAGGAATTAAACAAAGGCTCAGTGTGCCCTGCTGGGAACAGATTAGGGCCTAAAGCAATCATGCGGTTTTGTGCCCAGCTCACAAGAAAGCGAGTTGAAGAAAGGAGCTCAGGGGCACTGTAATTCACAAACCTGCAGAGTTATAAATGACAGCTATCTTCCAAAAGTATATTGAAGTAAGCCTGCGAAGGGGACTTGAAAGCGAGGCAGAATTTCAGGAAAACGATTGCAGGGGGTACACTGGAATTGCCCTGAAAGAATAGGAAAAGAGGCACAACGTCGACAATGATGCACTTGGCCAAAAAGTGCGTATGCGTTTTTTCCTGAATATATTCAGGAAAAAACGCATACGCACTTTTTGGCCAACAAAGCAAGCCTGTAAAGGAGATCTGCACTACAATGAAGTCTCACTGCCCCCCTGGCAAAAGGGCCATCTGAAAAAAGTGTAAAATCCAGAAAGGTAGGACAGGATATGGAGAACAGGGAGCCTTGTTATGCTGATTGGCAGGATGTAAATTGCCAACAGCCACCCTGGAGAAGTGTATGGTGTTTCCTGAAACTCGTAAGAAATAAAGCAACACAGCATATCGCAATTGCACTTATGGTCCTATTCTTTAGGAAAATTAAAATCAAAAACAGAGAGCCACCCCAAAGTTTGGGACGGCTGTGTTCCCAAGAAGCTCGTCTACAGTACCAGGTAAATATCCCAGAAAGCAAAAAATGGATAAAGAAGTTGTGGCACGTACGTGCTATGCAGTATCACTCAGCAATGAAATCTGTGTCATCAGGCCCGTAGCGGCATAGTGAGTGGATGCAGGTACGGTGATTCTACGTGAACTACGTCACACAGAAAAAGAAACATCATAAGATATCACTAATACACGGAATGTAAACTTGACTACACATGAACTGAATTACAAAACAGAACAGGGTCTCAAATTTAGAAAACCAACTACTGCTTGCTTATGGGGAAAGGTGCCTTGGGGTGCTGCATAAAACCAGAGACTGAAATTAGCACAGATAACTTTCCATAAGCCAAATATGTAATAGACAAGACCTACTCCTTGCTCAACGAAATGGACTCAGCACCACATATTCAACGCCTAGGAATATACCTTACTAGGAATAAACTTAAAACCCATGGATATATATGTTTCCGTAAAAGAATCAAGCGTGTGTACAGCGGCTGAAACACAGCAGTGAAAATCCGATAAATCCCATTATCAAAATAAATTTCGAAAACAAAACACAAAGACAGTGAAATAGAGAGCAAGTCTTAAATAATTCACTCAGGGCATGTGATGCGACCGGGATTGACCACATCTACACCCAGAGCTGGTTGAGACATAAGGCTGGACACTTCAGGCTGATAACATTGGTGAGTTTCGGTGAGCAAATACAGACCCTTTGAAGTCATTCTGCATGGTACCTATTCCATGGGTCCCAACTCTTCAGGTTGAAGGGATTCTTCCTCCAGCTAAAACATGCATGGGAAACCCACAGTATGGTCCACCGTGTGACTGGAAAATGATTTAAAATGCATCTCAGTTTTCGCATCCTGGCCCTCGGTTTCACCATTCTAGATGCTTTACTAACACTCTCCCTGCTTGGAGAGTCAGTGCCTTTAACCTCCTGTTAGGCACAGCTTGCAATTTCTGTGCAAGATGAACAGGAATAGGGAGAACCAATGAGAGACTAGCTGTAGGTGTCTGCACGGGCAAATGTAACGCTCATTTCACACCAGGAAGAGGAATTAACCAAAGGCTCAGCATGCCCTGCCGGAAACAGATTAGGGCCTGAAGCAATCCTGCGGTTTTTTGCCCAGCTCACAAGAAAGCGAGTTGAAAAAAGGAGCTCAGGGGCACTGTAATTCACAAACCTGCAGAGTTATAAATGACAGCTATCCTCCAAAAATATATTGAAGTAAGCCTGCGAAGGGGACTTGAAAGCGGGGCAGAATTTCAGGAAAACGATTGCAGGGGGTAGACAGGAATTGCCCTGAAAGCATAGAAAAAGAGGCACAACGTCGACAATGATGCACTTGGCGAAAAAGGGCGTATGCACTTTTTCCTGAATATATTCAGGAAACAACGCATACGCCCTTTTTGGCCAACCAAGCAAGCCTGTAAAGGAGATCTGCACTACAATGAAGTCTCACTGCCCCCTTGGCAAAAGGGCCATCTGAAAAAAGTGTAAAATATAGAAAGGTAGGACAGGATATGGAGAAGAGCGAGCCTTGTTATGCTGATTGGCAGGATGTAAATTGCCAACAGCCACCCTGGAGAAGTGTATGGTGTTTCCTGAAACACGTAAGAAACAAAGCAACACCGCCTATGGCACTTGCACTTATGGTCCTATAGTTTAGGGAAATTAAAATCAAAAACAGACAGCCACAGCAATGTTTGGGACGGCTGTGTTCACAAGAAGCTCGTCTACAGTACCAGGTAAATATCCCAGAAAGCAAAAAATGGATAAAGAAGTTGTGGCATGTACGTACAATGGAATATCACTCAGCAATGAAATCTGTGTCATCAGGCCTGTAGCGGCATAGTGAGTGGATGCAGGTACGGTGATTCTACGTGAACTACATCACACAGAAAAAGAAACATCATAAGATATCACTAATACACGGAGTGTAAATTTAACTACACATGAACTGAATTACAAAACAGAACAGGGTCTCAAATTTTGAAAACCAACTAGTGCTTGCTTATGGGGAAATGTGCGTTGGGATGCTGCATAAAACCAGAGACTGAAATTAGCACAGATAACTTTCCATAAGCCAAATATGTAATAGACAAGACCTACTCCTTGCTCAACGAAATGGACTCAACACCACATATTCAACGCCTAGGAATATACCTGACTAGGAAGAATCTTAAACCCATGGATTTATATGTCTCCGTAAGAGAATCAAGCGTGTGTACAGCGGCATAAACGCAGCAGGGAAAATCCGATAAATCCTATTATCAAAATAAATTTCAAAAACAAAACACAAAGACAGTGAAATAGAGAGCAATTCTTAAACAATTCACTCAGGGCATGTGATGCAACCGGGATTGACCACATCTACACCCACAGCTGGTTGAGACATAAGGCTGGACACTTCAGGCTGATAGCATTGGTGAGTTTCGGTGAGCAAATGCAGACCCTTTGAAGTCATACTGCATGGTACCCATTCCATGGGTCCCAACTCTCCAGGTTCAAGGGATTCTTCCTCCAGCTAAAACATGCATGGGAAACCCAGAGTATCGTCCACCGTGTGATTGGGAAATGATTTAAAATGCATCTCAGTTTTCGTATCCTGGTCCTCGGGTTCACCATTCCAGATGCTTTACTAACACTCTCCCCGCTTGGAGAGTCAGTGCCTTTAACCTCCTCTTTGGCACAGCTTGCAATTTCTGTGCAAGATGAACAGGAATAGGGAGAACCAATGAGAGACTAGCTATAGTTGTCTGCACGGGCAAATGTAATGCTCATTTCCCACCAGGAAGAGGAATTAACCAAAGGCTCAGCGTGCCCTGCTGGAAAGAGATTAGTGCCTGAAGCAATCCTGCGGTTTTGTGCCCAGCTCACAAGAAAGCGAGTTTAAGAAAGGAGCTCAGGGGCACTGTAATTCACAAACCTGCAGAGTTATAAATGACAGCTATCCTCCGAAAATATATTGAAGTAAGCCTGCAAAGGGGACTTGAAAGCGGGGCAGAAATTCAGGAAAACGATTGAAGGGTTAAACTGGAATTGCACTTAAAGAATAGGAAAAGAGGCAGAACGTCGATAATGATGCACTTGTCCAAAAAGTGCGGATGCTTTTTTCCCTAAATATATTCAGGAAAAAACGCATACACACTTTTTGGCCAACCAAGCAAGCTTGTAAATAAACCTGCACTACAATGAAGTCTCAGTGCCCCCCAGGGCAAAAGGGCCATTTAAAAAATTTGTAAAATCCAGAAACGGAGGACAGGCAATGGAAAACAGGGATCCTTATTATGCTGATGCATATGATGTAAATTGCCGACAGCCATTCTGGAGAAGTGTTATGTGTTTCCTGAAACACGTAAGAAACAAAGCAACACAGCCTATGGCACTTCCACTTATGGTCCTACAGCTTAGGGAAATTAAAATCAAAAACACCCAGCCACCTCAAAGTTTGGGACCTCTCTGTTCACAATAACCTCGTTTACAGTGCCAGGTAAATATCTCAGAGAGCAAACAAAGGATAAAGAAGTTGTGGTACGTACGTACAATGGAATATCACTCAGCAATGAAATCTGTGTCATCAGGCCCATAGCGGCATAGTGAGTGGATTAAGGTATGGTGATTCTACGTGCAATAAGTCACACATAAAAAGAAACATCATAAAATATCACTAATACACAGTATGTAAACTTGACTACACATGAACTGAATTACAAAACACAACAGTCTCAAATTTAGAAAACCAACTTGTGCTTTCTTATGGAGAAAGGTGCGTTGGAGTGCTGCATAAAACCAGAGACTGAAATTAGCACAGATACCGTTCCATAAGCCAAATATGTAATAGACAAGACCTACTCCTTGCTCAACGAAATGGACTCAACACCACATATTCAACGCCTAGGAATATACCTGACTAGGAAGAATCTTAAAACCCGTGGATATTTATGTCTCCGTAAGAGAATGAAGAGTGTGTACAGCGGCATTAACGCAGCAGTGAAAATCCAATAAATCCCAGTGTCAAAAAAAAATTTCAAAAACAAAACACAATGACAGTGAAATAGAGAGCAATTCTTAAATAACTCACACATGGCATGTGATGCAACCTGGTTTACCACATCTACACCCAGAGCTGGGTGAGAGATAAGGCTGGACCCTTTGGGCTGATAGCATTGGTGAGGTTCAGTGAGCAAATGCAGACCCTTTGATGTCATACTGCCTGGTACCCATTCCATGGTTCCCAACTCTCCAGGTTCTAGGGATTCTTCCTTCTGCTAAAATTTGCATGGGAAACCCAGAGTATGCTCCACCGTGTGACTGGGAAACCTTTTTACATGCATGTCTGTTTTCGTACCCTGGTACTCAGGTTCACCATTCCAGACCCTTTTCTTACACTCTCCCCATTTGGAGAGTCAGTGTCTTTAACCTCCTGTTTGGCACTGTTTGCAATTTCTGCGCAAGATGAACAGGAATATGGAGAACCAATGGGAGACAATCTGTAGGTGTGTGCACGGGCAAATATTTTTTTTAACATCTTTATTGGGGTATAATTGCTTTACAATGGTGTGTTTGTTTTTGCTTTATAACAAAGTGAATCAGCCATACATATACATATGCTCCCTGTGTCTTCCCTCTTGTGTCTCCCTCCCTCCCTCTCTCCCCCTTCCACCCCTCCAGGCTGTCCCAACGCCCCGAGCTAATATCCCTGTGCCTTGCGGCTGCTTCCCCCTTGCTATCTACCTTACTACATTTGTTAGTGTGTATATGTCCATGACTCTCTCTCGCCCTGTCAGAACTCACCATTCCCCCTCCCCATATCCTCAATTCCGTTCTCCAGTAGGTCTGCGCCTCTATTCCTGTCTTATCCCTAGGTTCTTCATGACATTTTTTTCCTTTAAATTCCATATATATGTGTTAGCATACGCTATTTGTCTTTTTCTTTCTGACTTACTTCACTCTGTATGACAGACTCTAGGTCTATCCATCTCATTACAAATAACTCAGTTTCATTTCTTTTTAAGGCTGAGTAATATTCCATTGTGTATATGTGCCACATCTTCTTTATCCATTCGTCCGATGATGGGCGCTTAGGTTCTTTCCATCTCCGGGCTATTGTAAATAGAGCTGCAATGAACATTTTGGTACATGACTCTTTTTGAATTTTGGTTTTCTCAGGGTATATGCCCAGTATGCACGGGCAATTTTAACACTCATTTCCCAACAGGAAAAGGAATTAACCAAAGGCTCAGCATGCCGTGCTGGAACAAGATTAGGGCCTGAAGCAATCCTGCGGTTTTGTGGCCAGCTCACAAGAAAGCGAGTTGAGGAAAGGAGCTCAGGGACACTGTCATTCACATACCTGCAGACTTATAAATGACAGAAATCGTACAAAAATATATTGAATTAAGGCTGCGAAGAGGACTTGAAAGTGGGGCAGAATTGCTGGAATCCGATTTCAGGAGGTAGACGTGAATTGCTCTGAAAGCATAAGAGAAGTGGCAGAACCTCATCAATGAAGCACTTGGCCAAAAAGTGCATATGCATTTTTTCCAGGGCCATCATTCACGGGAGTAGGAGGCTCCCAGCATGCTCCAGTGGCCAACAGAGGGCCCACGTCACCAAGGCAATGTGAGCTAGCCAGGCAGGAGTGACCTGACATCAGAGGGCTCACCTCACAGAATGGTAGGGAACCCAGCCAGGATCAGACTCTCCCCAGAGGGCCCACATCACCAAGGTGATGGGAACCAGGCAGGAGTGTCCTCACACCCGTGGGGCCACATCATCAAAAGTTGAGGTACCCAGCACACGTGGCCTCAAACTAGAGGACCCACATCACCATGGGTTTCGGAGTGAGGCAGGCAGGATTAACCTCACAACACATGTCCCATTGTATACAAAAGGTGTGGAAACCAGCAGTTGGATCTTCCTAGCAGGCGGCCCAGAGCACTGAGGCTATGAGATCCAGGCCGGCATGAACTCACAACAGAGGGCCCTCATTGTGATTCTGTAAGCAACCCAGCCGTTGTGACCTCAGAGCAGAAGGCCCACATCCCCATGGGGAAGGGAAACAAGCAGGAGTGTCATCGCAAGAGTGGGCACACATGAAAAAATGTGGGGAGCCCAGCAATTAGTGCCTGATGCCAGAGGGCCCTCATCACCGAGGGGCGGTGGCTCCCAGCCAGCTCCGACTGCTACCAGAGGGGCGACGTCACCAATGCGGAGTGCGACAACCAGGCAGGAGTGACCTCAGAGCAGAGGGTCAACCTCACAGAAGTGTGAAGAACCAAAGAGGATCAGATTCTCACCAGAGGGCCCACATCACCAAGGGAATGGGAACCAGGCAGGAGTGTCCTCACACTAGTGGGGCCACATCACCGAAAAGTGAGGGACCCAGCACACGTGGCCTCAAACCAGAGGACACACATCACAAGGGAGCTGGGATTGAGGCAGGCAGGAGGAGCCTCAAAACAGAGGGACCATAGAATTAAAGAGGTGAAGAATCCCGCAGTTGGAACCTCCCAGCAGGCGGCCAGGAGCAGCGAGATTATGGGATCCAGGCCGGAGTGATCTCACACCAGAGGGCCGTCATCATGAAACTGTGAGCAACCTAGGCGTTGGGATCTCAGAGCAGAAGGCCCACATTCCCATGGGGTTGGGAACCTGTCAGAAGTGTACTCGCACCACAGGGCACACATCAGAGAATTTAGGGAACCCAGGAGTTAGGGCCTGATGCCAGAGGGCCCTCATTACCAAGGGGAGGAGACTCCAATCAGGCACCAACACCCAACTGAGGTCCCACGTCGCCAAGGTGACGTGTGACAGCCAGGTAGGAGTGACCTCACCGCAGAGGGCCTACCTCACAGAAGGGTGAGGAACACAGCCAGGATAAGACTCTCACCAGAGGGCCCACATCACCAAGGTGATCAGAACCAGGCAGGAGAGTCTTCACACCAGTGTGGCCACATCATAGAAAGGTGAGGAACCCAGCACATGTGGCCTAAACCAGAAGACCCACATCTCCAAGGGGCTTGGAATGAGGCAGGCAGGAGTAGCCTCACAACACAGGGCCCATAGAATAAAAAAGCTGAGGAATCCAGCAATGGGAACCTCCCAGCAGGCGGCCAAGAGCACCAAGTCTATGCGATTCAGGCCGCAGTCAACTCACAGCAGAGGGTCCACATCATGAAAATGCGAGCAACCCAGCCATTTGGACCTCAGAGCAGAAGGTCCACATCCCCAAGGTGTTGGGAGCATGGCAGGAGTGTCCTCGCACCACTTAGCACATATCAGAAAATGTGGGTACCCAGCAGTTAGGGCCTGACGCCAGAGGGCCCTCATCACTGAGGGGAGGAGGCTCCCAGCATGTTCCAACTACCACAAGAGGGCCCACGTTGCCAAGGCGGGGTGTGCCAGCCAGGCAGGAGTGACCTCACAGCAGACGGCCCACCTCAAAGAAGTGTGAGGAACCCAACCAGGATCAGACTCTCACCAGAGGGCCCATATCACCAAGGGGACGGGAACCAGGCACGAGTGTCCTCACACCAGTGGGGCCACATCACTAAAAGATGAGGAAACTGGCACATGTGGCCACAAACCAGAGGACCTACATCACCAAGGGGCTGGGAATGACACAGGCAGGAGGAGCCTCCCAACACAGGGCCCAAAGAATAAAAAAGGTGAGGAACCCAGCAGTTGGAACTTCCCAGCAGGCGGCCCAGAGTACAGAGGCTATGGGATCTAGGAATGAGTGAACTAACACCAGAGAGCTAACATCAGGAAACTGTGAGCAACCCAGTCGTTGGAACCTCAGAGCAGAAGGCCCATATCGCCATGGGGATGGGAACATTTCACGAGTGTCCTGGCATCACTGGGCTCACATCAGAAAACCTGGGGAGCCCAGCAGTTAGAGCCTGACGCCAGAGGGACCTCATCACCGAGGACAGGAGTCTCCAAAAGGATCCAACTGCCACCAGAGGGCCGACGTCACCAAGGCAATGGGAGCAAGCCAGGCAGGAGTTACCTCAGAGCACAGGACCCACCTCACAGAACGGTAAGGAACCCAGCCAGGATCAGACTCTCACCAGAGGGGCCACATCACCAAGGGGCTGGGAAACAGGCACGAGTGTCCTCACACCATTGGGGCCACATCATCGAAAGGTGAGGGACCCAGCACACGTGGCCTCACACCAGAGGACACACATCACAACGGGGCTGGGATTGAGGCAGGCAGGAGGAGCCTCAAAACAGAGGGCCCATAGAATAAAAAAGGTGAGGAATCCCGCAGTTGGAACCTCCCAGCAGGCGCCCAGGAGCAGCAAGCCTATGGGATCTAGGCCGGAATGAACGCACATCAGAGGGCCCTCATCATGAAACTGTGAGCACCCCAGCCGTTGGGACCTCAGAGCAGAAGGCCCAAATTCCCATGGGGTTGGGAACCTGACAGGAGTGTACTCGCACCACAGGTCGCACATCTGCAAATTTTGGGAGCCCAGGAGTTAGGGTCTGACGCAAGAGGGCCCTCATTACCGAGGGACGGAGACTCGCAGCAGACACCAACTCCCAACTGAGGGCCCACGTCACCAAGGTGATGTGTGCCAGCCAGGCAGGAGTGACCTCACCGCAGAGGGCCTACCTCACAGAAGGGTGAGGAAACCGGCCAGGATAAGACTCTCACCAGAGGGCCCACATCACCAAGGGGATCGGAACCAGGCAGGAGGGTCCTCACACCAGTGTGGCCACATTATAGAAAGGTGAGGAACCCAGAACATGTGGCCTAAAACAGGGGACCCACATCTCCAAGGGGCTAGGAGTGAGGCAAGCAGGAGTATCCTCACAAAACAGAGCCCACAGAATAAAAGTTGTGAGGAATCCAGCAGTTGGAACCGGCCAGTAGGCCGCCCAGAGCACAGAGTCTATGGGATCCAGGCCACAGCAAACTCACAGCTGAGGTCCCACATCATGAAACTGTGAGCAACCCAGCGGATGGGACCTCAGAGCAGAAGGCCCACATCCCTATGGGGATGGGAACCTGACAGGAGTGTCCTCGGCCCACTTCCACGAATCAGAAAATGTGGGAACCCAGCAGTTAGGACCTGAGGCCAGAGGACCCTCATCACCGAGGGGAGGAGGCTCCCAGCAGGTTCCAACTGCCACCATAAGGCCGATGTCACCAAGGCGGGGTGTGCCAACCAGGCAGGAGTGACCTCAGAGCAGAAAGCCCACCTCACAGAAGTGTGAGGAACCCAACAAGGATCAGACTGTCACCAGAGGGCCAACATCACCAAGGGTATGGGAACCAGGCAGGAGTGTCCTCACACCAGTGGGGCTACATCACCATAATTTGAGGGACCCAGCACACGTGGCCTCAAACCTGAGGACACACATCACCAAGGGGCTGGGAGTGAGGCAGGCCAGAGGATCCTCAAAACAGAGGGAACATAGAATAAAAAAGGTGAGGAATCCCACAGTTGGAACCTCCGGCAGGCAGCCAGGAGCAGCGAGGCTATGGGATCTAGGCAGGAGTGAACTCACACCAGAGGGCCCTCATCATGAAACTGTGAGCAACACAGCCGTTGGGACCTCAGAGCAGAAGGCTCACATCCCCATGGGGATGGGAACCTGGCAGGAGTGTCCTTGCACCACTTAGCACGAATCAGAAAATGTGGGAACCCAGCAGTTAGGGCCTGAGGCCAGAGGGCCCTCATCACCGAGGGGAGGAAGCTCCCAGCAGGCTCCAACTGCCACCATATGGCCGACGTTGCCAAGGCGGGGTGTGCCAGCCAGGCAGGAGTGACCTCAGAGCAGAGGGCCCACCTCACAGAAGGGTGAGGAACCTAACCAGGATCAGACTCTCACCAGAGGGCCAACATCACCAAGGTGATGGGAACCAGGCAAGACTGTCCTAACAGCAGTGGGGCCAACATCACCAAGGGAATGGGAACCAGGCAAGAGTGTCCTCACACCAGTGTGGCCACATTATAGAAAGGTGAGGAACACAGCACATGTGGCCTCAAACAAGGGGACACACATCACGAAGGGGCTGGGAGTGAGGCATGCAGGAGGAGACGCACAACCGAGGGCCCATAGAATAAAAAAGGTGAGGAATCGAGAAGTTGGAAACTCCAAGCTGGAGGCCCAGAGCACTGACACTATGGGATACAGGCCAGAGTGAACACACAGCAAAGGGCCCACATCATGAAACTGTGAGCAACCCAGCAGTTGGGACCACAGAACAGAAGTCCCACATGCCCATGGGGATGGGAACCTGGCAGGAGTGACTCGCACCACTGGGCACACATCAGAAAATGTGTGGAGCCCAGCACTTAGGGCCTGACACCAGAAGGCCCTCATCACTGAGGGGAGGAGGCCCCAGCACGCTCCAACTGCCACCAGAGGGTCCACGTCGCCAAGGCGACGTGCGCCAGCCAGGCAGGATTGACCTCACAGCAGAGGGCCCACATCATGAAAGTGTGAGCAACCCAGCCGTTAGGACCTCAGAACAGAAGGCCCACACGCTCATGAGGATGGGAACCTGGCAGGAGTGCCCTCGTACCACTTAGCACGTATCAGAAAATGTGGGAACCCCGCCATTAGGGTCTGACGCCAGAGGGCCTCATCACCGCGGGAAGGAGGCTCCCAGCAGGCTCCAACTGCCACCAGGGTGCCGAAGTCAACAAGGCGGGTTGTGCCAGCCAGGCAGGAGTGACCTCAGAGAAGAGGGCTCACCTCACGGATGTGTGAGGAACCCAACCAGGATCAGAGTCTCACCAGAGGGCCCACATCACCAAGGGGATGGGAACCAGGCAGGAGTGTCCACACACCAGTGGGGCCACATCATCAAAAGATGAGGAACCCATCACATATGGCCTCAAACCTGAGGACATACATCACCATGTGGCTGGGAGTGAGGCAGGTATCTGGAGGGGCACATTTAACTCTAATTTCCCACCAGGAAGAGGAATTAACCAAAGGCTCAGAGTGCCGTGCCGGACCCTGATTATGGCCTGAAGCAAACCTGCAGTTTTGTGGCCAGCTTACAAGGAAGCGAGTTAAGAAAGGAGCTCAGGGGCACTGTAATTCACAAACCTGCAGAGATAAATGACAGCTATTGGCAAAAATATATCGAAGTAAGTCTGCAAAGAGGACTTGAAAACGAGGCAGAATTGCAGGAATCATATTTCAAGAGGTAGATTGGAATTGAATTTAAAGCATATGAAAAGCGGCAGATCTTTGACAGTGATGCACATGGACAAAAAGTGCGTATACATTTTTCCTGAATATATTCAGGAAAAAACGCTTATGAACATTTTGGCCAACCAAGCACTCCAGCAATGGAAATCCACACTACAATGAAGTCACATTTCCCATTCGTCAAAAAGGCCATCTGAATAAAGTGTAAAAACCAGAAACACAGGACAGGCCATGGAGAACAGGGAGCCGTGTTATGCTGATGGGCGGGATGTAAATTGCCAACAGACACTCCGGAGATGTTCATGGTGTATCCTGAAACATCTAAAAAACAAAGCTACAGAGCCTAGGGCACTTCCACTTTTGGCCCTATAGCTTAGGAAAATTAAAATCAACAAGACACAGCCAACACAAAATTTAGGGCTGCTGTGTTTACAAGAACCTCGTGTCCAGTACAAATTAAATATCCCAGAAAGAAAAAAATGGATAAAGAAGTTGTGCTACTTACGTACAACGGAATATCACTCAGCAGTGAAATCAATGTCATCAGGCCTGTAGCAGCAAATTGAGTGGATTTAATTATGATGATTCTAAGAGAAATATGTCACACAAAGAAAGATAATTATCATAAGATATCACTAATAGAGGGAGTGTAAACTTGGCTACACATAAACTGAATTACAAAACCGAACAGAGTCTCACATTTAGATAAAAACCTTATGCTTGCTTAAGGGGAAAGTTGAGTTGGGCTGCTGTATAAAAACAGATTGAAATTAGCACACATACCATTCCATAAGCCAAATACGTAATAAACAAGACCTACTCTTTGCTCAACGAAATAGACTCATCCATGGTGTATCACCTCACACCTATTAGAATGGGCATCATCAGAAAATCTACAAACAACAAATGCTGGAAACGGTGTGGAGATAAGGAATCCTCTTCCACTATTGTTGGGAACGTAAATTGATACAGTCACTGTGGAGAACATTATGGAGTTTCTTATAAAACTAAGAATAGAATTACCATATGATACAGCAATCCCTCTACTGGGCATATACCCAGACAAAACCATAAATCAAAAAGAGACATTCACCACAATGTTCATTGCATCACTATTTACACTATCCAGGAAATGGAAGCAACCTAAATGCCCACAGACAGACGAATGCATAAAGATGTGGTACATATATAAAATGGAATATTACTAAGCCATAAAAAGGAATGAAATTGGGACATTTGTAGAGACGTTGATGGATCTAGAGACTGTCATACAGAGTGAAGTAAGTCAGAAAGAGAAAAACAAATCTTGTATATTAATGCATATATGTGGAACCTAGAAAAATTGTACAGATGAACCGTTTTGCAAGGCAGAAATAGAGCAATACATGTATACAACAAACGTATGGACAACAAGGGGGGAAAGCTGTTGGGGATGGTGGTGGGAGGAGTTGAGATATTGGGATTGGTATGTATACATTTATATGTATAAAGTAGATAACCAAAAACAACCTGCTGTATAAAAATATAAAATTAAATTCAAAATAAAAAAATAAAATTAAAAAAAGTAAAACAGAAAAAATATTCTTCCCTTCACATACATGTATTTATATGAATAAATTATTTCCATGCTTATATCTGTAAATACACAAAAGAGGAATAAAATCTACCTTGAACCAAAAACGAAAAAAAGATAAAAAAGAACAGAACCCACCAGTTACACAGAGGAAAACCATTTCAGGGCACTTGCTCCAATTGCAAACAATTCTGAAGTTGGTCAGTGGTGGGGAATCATCTCCCACTCAGCCAGCATGCTCCTCGCAACAAGCGTCCTCACTGCAAAGCTGGGGGACCGTGCCGAGGTATCTGTGAGTAAACGTGGGCCGAGCCCCAGGCCAGCTGCTGCTGAAATGTTCCCACCCTTCCAAGGCTAAACACCTGAATATGTACAAGGACTTGAAAACCTAGAGGAAGGGCCATGGAGCCACATGAGGGACAGCATGCCAGCCGACTTGGTGCCTGCAGGCCAGCCAGGATGGTCCTGGCCCTGGGTGCTCTTCTGGAAGCTCTCCATTTCCCTGCCTGAGATACCCCTGCTGTCCCGGCCCCCACTGCTTTCTTCCTTCCTCACCTGTGCCCAGGGAGAAATTCCAGCGGCAGGTGTGGGTGACACATCCTCTTCTTTAGCAGGTAGCATCTTGGCAACTGCTGCAGAAAGTCCAGCAGAGCCCCACTCACACTGGGACACCCACAAAGCCGTGGCCTCTCACTCCCTCCCACCAGCCCAGCCCCGAGACTGCTGACAGGGCAGAGAAAATGGCGTCAGGCACAGCTGCAGGGGCTCTTGCTGCCTGGAGCGGTGTTTATATTGATCTCAACCCAGGCACACCTGGGGAGGGCTGGCCGGCACGGTCAGGCTTCCCAAGCCAGCCAATAATCACCCCTCAGGGGCTCACAGTTGCTGAAAATGGAACTTGCTGAATTGGCCAGGTCCAAGGAACAGGTGTGGGCTCCTGAGAGTCAGGATAGACAAGGGGCTGCAGCTCTGGCTTGTTTTCTAATTATATTATCTGGCCCATGAGTGGGAGACAACTTCAAGAAAACCCTCTCCTAATGAGAGGAACCCAGGAGTCAGGGAGAGGAGGGGTGGGTGGTGGTTGGAGACAGACGCCTGGTGCCCCGGGTGCAGTGGAAGTCTCTGGAAGGCCAGGTGGAGGAGGCCGCACAGAGTGATGCCCAGGGTCACAGACCTGTCAGAGCTGCTGTTTGTTAGTTCAAGTCCTGCTCTGAGGTGCTCTGTGTCAGATCTGAGCGACAGGTGAGCTGGGAGTGCTCTGCAATGAGGGCTATGTGCACGGTTCCTGTGTGCCCAGCCCTGCCAAGGTACCTGCAAGGGTAGCTCTGTATCCTGGGAGGGGCCTGACCACGGGAGCCCCATGGACTGCAGAGGACCTGCCCAGGGAATCCCATATCCTGGGAGGGGCCTGAACACGAGAGCCCCGTGGGCTGGGGTGGGGGTAGGGTACCTGCCCAGGTGAGCTCCATATCCTGGGATTGGCCTGACCTCGAGAGCCCCATGGGCTGCTGGAGTCCTGGTAAAGGATGTCAGGACAGTCAGTGAAGCCACTGAGGATATACCTCCAGTAGTTCCTAAATCCTACACCCTGCTGGTCATTCTACCAACCACCAGGACTTGGTATTCTGTATTAGTCTTCACTGATGCCTTCTTTTGTATTCCATTAGTCCCAGAGTCACAAGAAATTTTGGCTTGTGAGTGACAGGACTCAACATACAACTAAAACAATACTTCCAGGCTGTCTTGCCCCAAGGGTTCAAAAATTCCCACACCATCTTTGGGGAAAGCTCAGCTAAAGACCTAAAAGTTCTACCTCTGGAAAAGGAAACACTCCTTCAATATTCAGACGACATTCTGATCGCCAGCCCTACTAAGGAGGCCTCAGAACTACCAAGCCAATAAAGGATAGAAGTTGTCCACGAAAAAGCTCAAGTATCACAGACTACGGTGACCTGCCTGGGCTTCATTCTCACAGAAGGTCGGAGAAGCCCATCCCAGGAAAGGGAAGAAACAATTTACAGCCTTACCCCTTTCTGAAACTAGAAGACAGCTTAGGGGTTCCTGGGGAAGCCAGGGTTTCCTGCCTCTGGATCCCTAACTACAGTCTACTAGCTGGGCCTCTATATGAAACACTGAAAGGAGAAGATGATGATCCTTTTGAATAGAATCCAGAAGTGGCCTTTCAAGAATGGAAAGAGCAGTCAATTCAGACCCTTGCCCTGGAACTCCCTAATTTAGCTAAACCCTTTGACCTTTACATTCCTGGTGAAAGGTGAATCGCCATTGGAGTATTAGTGCAAAAACTGGGACCACTTGAAATGGAACAATGCAAGAATGCCATCCAGGTAGGATAAACTATGGTCACCAAGGGGCTTGGCCCACCGCCACATCTGGCCAAGATACTGGTGGTATCTGAAAACCTGGAAATCAGCAGCCCAAAAGGCCACCTCCCTTCTAAGGGAAACGGACCCCACGTGGTGATCCTAACCCCCAACCATGCCCTGAAGTTGCAGGGTTTGCTCCGTGGGCACACTGACCTCGATTGAGGAGGCCCTCCAACTCCAACCTCCAGAGAGATAACCGGGGGCAACGGGGCACCATGACGACCCGTGTGACCATCACTTGACCTGGAGTTTCTCTCATAAAACAACAAGAGTGTGTCCCAAAAGAGTAGACTACTGCTTGCAGTACTTACTGTACCCAGAGGGGAGCTAATAATCTTGGCGGGGGAACCGTATATCATGCTGTCACCATAGAAAAGCCTACAGACACCCTGATGATGGTGGCCAATAAGACCGGCTGGACTCCTGTTTACTTCCAAAGGCTCTTGACTCAGTGACCATCATGATCCTTCATCACCACTGACCCTGGACTGTCTGGGAGCTGAGCGGGCAGGATCCTGACACCTGGTGCTGTTTTTACGTTAATTCAGGGGCCTAATGGAAGAAAGCGCAGACTGTTGGTCAGAGCATCTAGGCTGGCAGAAACGGTCAGTCAGAGCATCTAGGCTGGCAGAAACGGTCAGCCTAAGGTGGCCGAACAAATGTGGGGCGGAGTGAAACTGGACCTCACAGCGCCACTGCACATCTCCTTTCTGGACCCTTAAAGGTCATTAGAATCTATAACACTTCCAATACTGGTGCTCAGGTGGACGAGCAGGGAGGCAGGAGGCCTGGGGACAATCAACGTCACCTGGAGGCTGCTAGGGAGAAGTTCTGACCCTCGCCCACGGGTATGAAGCCTCCTAACTCAGCACTCAGCAGTTACAGAAGAAGGGTCTGCACCCGCAGCACTCCAAGAATGAGGAAAGGGACAAAAGGCAGAAGAGAAGTTTGTCCCAGGCAAAGCCCCTTAAAAATGCCTGGGAGATAAAAATAGAATCTGGGCAATAAAATAAAGTCTAACCATTTTTATCCTTTGTGCTTTGTCTAATTTCAGGTGCTCCTAGTGTCCCGCATACAGAGGTTCCACACACGGCACTTCAGACCAGATTTCCTAGAGCAGAGTGGCTCGATGACACTTCAGCTCCTGGGGCCCAGTTCAGACTCCGTGACATAGAGCCTGAGCTGCAGCCAACCAGGTCCTCGAGAGCTCAGCCCCCTCCCTCCCAGTGACTCTGACAGGATCTCTACACAGCAGCCCAGCCCACAGCCCACAGGGTAGCACCTCTCCATTCTCTGATCAAAATATAAAGTTTCCTTTGCTTTTGAACCAAACTCAGTCTCGATCTATTGGCTCCAATGACACTGGGCAGGGGGACACTTGTTGGCGTCCACTCTGGAGGATCAGTAACAGAAATTGAGAACATTGTAACTTCAATGAACAGATGTGTGAGCCAAACTGTAATTAACATAGAACAGTGTATAAGGCTCGGGTAAAATAAGATGTTTCTAACACTTCCATTTGATATTTCCATCACTTTCTTATAAGCAAGTTCAGTGAAAAGGTTTGTCTTCTTTGTCAGGTCAATATTAGAGAAACAAAGTGATTTCTTTCCAAGGATGTACATCTAATAATCTTGGTTAAAGCTTCAATCTTGTTTTAAATGCTTTTGCATTGAAAATGATACCTCTCTTTCAGCTCCCCCATTTCTGAGAAGCATAAAATCTTATAATTTATTATTACCAAAGGGAAATGGTAGGAGGAGGGATAAATTAACAGTTTGGGATTAACACATACACACTGCTATGTATGAAATCATCAGCAAGGAACTACTGTATAGCACAGGGAACTACACTCAATATCTTGCAATAACCTATAAGGGGAAATGATCTGAAAACGAATAGATATTTTTATTGACATCATCCATCAATGACAGTAAAAATGGAATCTAAGGGAAGACAGTGGTGAGTGCTTCTGACCCTGAAGACTTCAATCATCTAAAGTTTGGACTCTGCCTACTTCCCAAGGCCCTTAATGAACATATGTGTAGCCGTAGCTTAAAAAATTCCCCAGTTTGGTTTGCGAAGAGACACTGATATTTAAAATCCCCTGGTGTTCTCCTCACATGAATGGGACCCTTCCTACACCTAAAACATGCCTGTCACACCCAGAGGATGGTATACCGTCTGATCGGGAAAAGTTTGGAAAAGGCATCTCATCTCCTCATCTCTTGGTGCTAGGGTTCACCACTCCAGCGTCTTTACTAACAGTCTCCCCACTTGGAGATGTCAGCACTGTCAACATCCTGTTGCATACAGTTTGGAATTTGTCCAGAGGATGAAGCAGAAGGAGGAGGAACAATGAGAGACAAGTCCTAGGTGTTCGGACAGGCACATGCCACTCTAATTTCCAATCAGGAAGACGAATTGACCAAAGGCTAGGGTTGCCCATGGAAACAGAATAGGGCTTGAGGAATCCTGATGCTTTGTGGCCAGTTCCCATAAACACAAGTTGGAAAATGGAACTCAGGGGCACTAAAATTCACGAAACTGCAGAATTGAAAATATCTATCACTGAAAAATGTCTTGAGGAAAGTCAGAGAAAAGGACTTGTAAGCAACGGAGAATGGCAGGAAAGGGATTGGAAGAGGTAGAAAGGACTCGCCATTAAGCACAAGAAAAGGGGCTGAACATTGCCAACATTGCAGTTGGCCAAAAAGGGTGTATGCGTCTTTTTCTGTATATATTCAAGAAAAGGGCATACACTTTTTTAGCCAACCAAACAGGTGGGCACTGGAAATCAATACTACAAAACATATCACTTTGCATCAGTCAGAAGAGCCGTCCTCATAAAGTGTAAACACCAGAAATGCAGGACAGGGCAAGAAGAAAAGGGAGCCCTGTGAGTCTTATAGTGGAAATGTATATTGCCAACAGTCACTCTGGATAAGTCTATTGTGTTTACTAAAGCATCTAAAAAATGAGCTACCGAGCACAGGGCACTTGCACTCATGGACGTATATCTTGGGAAAAACAAAAATCGAGAGGACACAGGCACCCCAATGTTTACCACCACTCTGTTTAAAAGATCCTCGACTAGGATATAAATTAAATGTATCTGCAGAGAAAAAACGGACAGAGATGTGGTGCTTATGTAGAGTGGAATATTACGCAGCCTGGAAATCAATGAAATACGGCCAGTTATAACAACTCCAGAGGAGTTACGTGTGATCATTCGAAGTCACATAATTCAAAAAGAAAAAGACATAAGATATCACTAATACATGGAATGTTAACATGGCTACACATGAACTGAATTACAAAAGAGAAGAGGGTTTCAAATTAAGAAAACCAACTTATGCTTCCTTAAGGGGAAAGGTGAGTTGGGGTGCTGCATAAAACCAGAGACTGAAATTAGCACAGATACCATTCCATAAGCCAAATATGTAATAGTCAAGACCTACTCCTTGCTCAACGAAATGGACTCAACACGCCATATTCAATGCCTAAGAATATACCGGATTAGTAAGAATGTTAAAACCCATGGACTTATATGTCTCCGTAAGAGAATCAAGCGCGTGTACAGCGGCATAAACGAAGCAGTGAAAATCCGATAAATCCCATTATTAAAATAAATTTCAAAAACAAAACACAATGACAGTGAAATAGGTAGCAATTCTTAAATAATTCACTCAGGGCATGTGATGCAACCTGGATTTACCACATCTACACCCAGAGCTGGTTGAGACATAAGGCTGGACACTTCAGGCTGATAGCATTGGTGAGTTTCGGTGAACAAATGCAGATCCTTTGAAGTCATACTGCATGGTACTCATTCCAAGGGTCCCAACTCTCCAGGTTCAAGGGATTCTTTCTTCAGCTAAAACATGCGTGGGAAACGCCGAGTATGGTCCACCGTGTGATTAGGAAACGATTTAAAATGCATCTCAGTTTTCGAATCCTGGTCCTCGGGTTCACCATTCCAGACGGTTTACTAACACTCTCCCCGCTTGGAGAGTCAGTGCCTTTAACCTCCTGTTTGGCACAGCTTGCAATTTCTGCGCAAGATGAACAGGAATAGGGAGAACCAATGAGAGACTAGCTACAGGTGTCTGCACGGGCAAATGTAAGGCACATTTCCCACCAGGAAGAGGAATTAACCAAAGGCTCAACGTGCCCTGCCGGAAACAGATTAGGGCCTGAAGCAATCCTGCGGTTTTGTGCCCAGCTCACAAGAAAGCGAGTTGAAGAAAGGAGCTCAGGGGCACTGTAATTCACAAACCTGCAGAGTTATAAATGACAGCTATCCTCCAAAAATATATTGAAGTAAGCCTGCGAAGGGGACTTGAAAGCGGGGCAGAATTTCAGGAAAACGATTGCAGGGGGTAGACTGGAATTGCCCAGAAAGCATAGGAAAAGAGGCAGAACGTCGACAATGGTGCACTTGGCCAAAAAGTGCGTATGCATTTTTTCCTGAATATATTCAGGAAAAAACGCATATGCCCTTTTTCGCAAACCAAGCAAGCCTGTAAAGGAAATCTGCAATACAATGAAGTCTAACTACCCCTGGGCAAAAGGGCCATCTGAAAAAAGTGTAAAATCCAGAAAGGTAGGACAGGATATGGAGAACAGGGAGACTTGTTATGCTGATTGGCAGGATGTAAATTGCCAGCAGCCACCCTGGAGAAGTGTATGGTGTTTCCTGAAACCCATAAGAAACAAAGCAACACAGCCTATGGCACTTCCACTTTTTGGTCCCAAAGATTACGGAAATTAAAATCAAAAACAGACAGCCACCCCAATGTTTGGGACGGCTGTGTTCCCAAGAAGCTCGTCTACAGTACCAGTTAAATATCTCAGAAAGCAAAAAATGGATAAAGAAGTTGTGGCACGTATGTGCAATGCAATATCACTCAGCAATGAAATCTGTGTCATCAGGCCCGTAGCGGCATAGTGAGTGGATGCAGTTACGGTGATTCTACGTGAACTACATCACACAGAAAAAGAAACATCATAAGATATCACTAATACACGGAATGTAAACTTGACTACACATGAACTGAATTACAAAACAGAACAGGGTCTCAAATTTAGAAAACCAACTAGTGCTTGCTTATGGGGAAAGTTGCGTTGGGGTGCTGCATAAAACCAGAGACTGAAATTAGCACAGATAACATTCCATAAGCCAAATATGTAATAGACAAGACCTACTCCTTGCTCAACGAAATGGACTCAACACCACATATTCAACGCCTAGGAATATACCTGACTAGGAAGAATCTTAAAACCCATGGATTTATATGTCTCCGTAAGAGAATCAAGCGTGTGTACAGCGGCATAAACGCAGCAGTGAAAATCCGATAAATCCCATTATCAAAATAAATTTCAAAAACAAAACACAAAGACAGTGAAATAGAGACCAATTCTTAAATAATTCACTCAGGGCATGTGATGCAACCGGGATTTACCACAACTACACTCAGAGCTGGTGGAGACATAAGGCTGGACACTTCAGGCTGATAGCATTGGTGAGTTTCGGTGAGCAAATGCAGACCCTTTGAAGTCATACTGCATGGTACCCATTCCATGGGTCCCAACTCTCCAGGTTCAAAGGATTCTTCCTCTGGCTAAAACATGCATGAGAAACCCAGAGTATCGTCCACCGTGTGATTGGGAAACAATTTAAAATGCATCTCAGATTTTGTATCCTTGTCCTCGGGTTCACCATTCCAGATGCTTTACTAACAATCTCCCCGCTTGGAGAGTCAGTGCCTTTAAACTCGTATTTGGCACAGCTTGCAATTTCTGTGCAAGATGAACAGGAATAGGAGAAGCAATGAGAGACTAGATGTAGGTGTCTGCACGGGCAAATATAACGCTCATTTCCCACCAGGAAGAGTAATTAACCAAAGGCTCAGCGTGCCCTGCCGGAAACAGATTAGGGCCTGAAGCAATCCTGCGGTTTTGGGCCCAGCTCACAAGAAAGCGAGTTGAAGAAAGGAGCTCAGGGGCACTGTAATTCACAAACCTGCAGAGTTATAAATGACAGCTATCCTCCAAAAATATATTGAAGTCAGCCTGCGAAGGGGACTGGAATGCGGGGCAGAATTTCAGGAAAACAATTGCAGGGGGTAGACTGGAATTGCCTTGAAAGCATAGGACAAGAGGCAAAACGTCGATAATGATGCACTTGGCCAAAAAGTGCATATGCGTTTTTTCCTGAATATATTCAGGAAAAAATGCATACGCACTTTTTGGCCAACGAAGCAAGCCTGTAAATGAAATCTGCACTACAATGAAGTCTCACTGCCCCCCTGGCAAAAGGGCCATCAGAATATAGTGGAAAATCCAGAAAGGTATGGCAGGATATGGAGAACAGTGAGCCTTGTTATGCCGATTGGCAGGATGTAAATTGTGAACAGCCACCCTGGAGAAGTGTGTGGTGTTTCCTGAAACACGTAAGAAACAAAGCAACACAGCCTATGGCACTTCCACTTATGGTCCTATAGCTTACGGAAATTAAAATCAAAAACAGACAGCCACCCCAATGTTTGGGGAGGCTGTGTTCACAGGAAGCTCGTCTACAGTACCAGATAAATATCCCAGAAAGCAAAAAATGGATAAAGAAGTTGTGGCATATACGTACAATGGAATATCACTCAGCAATGAAATCTGTGTCATCAGGCCCGTAGCGGTTAGTGAGTGGATGCATGTACGGTGATTCTACGTGAACTACGTCACACAGAAATAGAAACATCATAAGATATCACTGATATACGGAATGTAAACTTGACTACACATGAACTGAATTACAAAACAGAACAGGGTCTCAAATTTAGAAAACCAACTAGTGCTTGCTTATGGGGAAAGGTGCGTGCAGGTGCTCCATAAAACCAGAGACTGAAATTAGCACAGATAACTTTCCATAAGCCAAATATATAATAGACAAGACCTACCCCTTGCTCAAAGAAATGGACCCAACACCACATATTCAATGCCTAGGAATATACCTGACTAGGAAGAATCTTAAAACCCATGGATATATATGTCTCCGTAAGAGAATCAAGCGTGGGAACAGCGGCCGAAACGCAGCAGTGAAAATCCGATAAATCCCATTATCAAAATAAATTTTGAAAACAAAACACAAAGACAGTGAAATAGAGAGCAATTCTTAAATAATTCACTCAGGGCATGTGATGCAACGGGGATTGACCACATCTACACCCAGAGCTGGTTGAGACATAAGGCTGGACACTTCAGGCTGATAGCATTGGTGAGTTTCGGTGAGCAAATGCAGACCCTTTGAAGTCATACTTCATGGTACCCATTCCATGGGTCCCAACTCTCCAGGTTCAAGGCATTCTTCCTCCAGTTAAAACTTGCATGGGAAACCCAGAGTATCGTCCACCGTGTGATTGGGAAACGATTTAAAATGCATCTCAGTTTTCGTATCCTGGTCCTCGGGTTCACCATTCCAGATGCTTTACTAACACTCTCCCCGCTTGGAGAGTCAGTGCCTTTAACCTCCTGTTTGGCACTGCTTGCAATTTCTGTGCAAGATGAACAGGAATAGGGAGAACCAATGAGAGACTAGCTATAGGTGTTTGCACGGGCAAATGTAATGCTCATTTCCGACCAGGAAGAGGAATTAACCAAAGGCTCAGCGTGCCCTGCCGGAAACAGATTAGGGCCTGAAGCAATCCTGCGGTTTTGTGCCCAGCTCACAAGAAAGCGAGTTGAAGAAAGGAGCTCAGGGGCACTGTAATTCACAAAACTGCAGAGTTATAAATGACAGCTATCCTCCAGAAATATATTGAACTAAGCCTGCGAAGGGGACTTGAAAGCGGGGCAGAATTTCAGGAAAACCATTGCAGGGGGTTGACTGGAATTGCCCTGACAGCATAGGAAAAGAGGCAGAACGTCGACAATGATGCACTTGGCCAAAAAGGGCATATGCGTTTTTTCCTGAATATATGCAGGAAAAAACGCATACGCACTTTTTGGCCAACCAAGCAAGCCTGTAAAGGAAATCTGCACTACAATGAAGTCTCACTGCCCCCCGGGCAAAAGGGCCATCTGAAAAAAGTGTAAAATCCAGAAAGGTAGGACAGGATATGGAGAACAGGGAGCCTTGTTATGCTGATTGGCAGGATGTAAATTGCCAGCAGCCACCCTGGAGAAGTGTATGGTGTTTCCTGAAACACGTAAGAAACAAAGCAACACAGCCTATGGCACTTCCACTTATGGTCCTATAGCTTACGGAAATTAAAATCAAAAACAGACAGCCACCCCAATATTTGGGACGGCTGTGTTCACAAGAAGCTCGTCTACAGTATCAGGTAAATATCCCAGAAAGCAAAAAATGGATAAAGAAGTTGTGGCACGTACGTACAATGCAATATCACTCAGCAATGAAATCTGTGTCATCAGGCCCATAGCGGCATAGTGAGTGGATGCAGGTACGGTGATTCTACGTGAACTACGTCACACAGAAAAACAAACATCATAAGATATCACTAATACACGGAATGTAAACTTGACTAAACATGAACTGAATTACGAAACAGAACAGGGTCTCAAATTTAGAAAACCAACTAGTGCTTGTTTATGGGGAAAGGTGCATTGGCGTGCTGCATAAAACCAGAGACTGAAATTGGCACAGATAACTTTCCGAAAGCCAAATATGTAATAGAAAAGACCTACTCCTTGCTCAACGAAATGGACCCAACACCACATATTCAACACCTAGGAATATACCTGACTAGGAAGAATCTTAAAACCCATGGATATATATGTCTCCGTAAGAGAATCAAGCGTGTGTGTATATCGGCCGAAACGCAGCAGTGAAAATCCGATAAATCCCATTATCAAAATAAATTTCAAAAATAAAACAAAAAGACAGTGAAATAGAGAGTAATTCTTAAATAATTCACTCAGGGCATGTGATGCAACCGGGATTGACCACATCTACACCCAGAGCTGGTTGAGACATAAGGCTGGACACTTCAGGCTGATAGCATTGGTGAGGTTCGGTGAGTAAATGCAGACCCTTTGAAGTCATACTGCATGGTACCCATTCCATGGGTCCCAACACTCCAGGTTCAAGGGATTCTTCCTCCAGCTAAAACATGCATGGGAAACCCAGTGTATCGTCCACCGTGTGATTGGGAAATGATTTAAAATGCATCTCAGTTTTCGTATCCTGGTCCTCGGGTTTACCATTCCAGACGCTTTACTAACACTCTCCCCGCTTGGAGAGTCAGTGCCTTTAACCTCCTGTTTGGCACAGCTTGCAATTTCTGTGCAAGATGAACAGGAATAAGGAGAACCAATGAGAGACTAGCTGTAGGTGTCTGCACGGGCAAATGTAACGCTCATTTCCCACCAGGAAGAGGAATTAACCAAAGGCTCAGCGTGCCCTGCTGGAAACAGATTAGTGCCTGAAGCAATCCTGCGGTTTTGTGCCCAGCTCACAAGAAAGCGAGTTGAAGAAAGGAGCTCAGGGGCACTGTAATTCACAAACCTGCAGAGTTATAAATGACAGCTATCTTCCATAAGTATATTGAAGTAAGCCTGCGAAGGGGACTTGAAAGCGGGGCAGAATTTCAGGAAAACGATTGCAGGGGGTAGACTGGAATTGCCCTGAAAGCATAGGAAAAGAGGCACAACGTCGACAATGATGCACTTGGCCAAAAAGGGCGTATGCGTTTTTTCCTGAATATATTCAGGAAAAAACGCATACGCACTTTTTGGCCAACCAAGCAAGCCTGTAAAGGAAAATTGCACTAAAATGAAAACTCACTGCCGCCCCGGGCAAAAGGGCCATCTGAGAAAAGTGTAAAATCCAGAAAGATAGGACAGGATATGGAGAACAGGGAGCCTTGTTATGCTGATTGGCAGGATGTAAATTGCCAGCAGCCACCCTGGAGAAGTGTATGGTGTTTCTTGAAACACGTAAGAAACAAAGCAACACAGCCTATGGCACTTCCACTTATGGTCCTATAGCTTACGGAAATTAAAATCAAGAACAGACAGCCACCCCAATATTTGGGACGGCTGTGTTCACAAAAAGCTAGTCTACAGGACCAGGTATATATCCCAGAAAGCAAAAAATGGATAAAGAAGTTGTGGCACGTACGTACAATGCAATATCACTCAGCAATGAAATCTGTGTCATCAGGCGCGTAGCGGGATAGTCAGTGGATGCAGATACGGTTATTCTACGTGAACTACGTCACACAGAAAAAGAAACATCATAAGATATCACTAATTCAGGGAATATAAACTTGACTACACATGAACTGAATTACAAAACAGAACAGGGTCTCAAATTTAGAAAACCAACTAGTGCTTGCTTATGGGGAAAGGTGCCTTGGGGTGCTGCATAAAACCAGAGACTGAAATTAGCACAGATAACTTTCCATAAACCAAATATGTAATAGACAAGACCTACTCCTTGCTCAACGAAATGGACCCAACACCACATATTCAACGCCTAGGAATATACCTGACTAGGAAGAATCTTAAAACCCATGGATATATATGTCTCCATAAGAGAAACAAGCGTGGTTACAGCGGCCGAAACGCAGCAGTGAAAATCCGATAAATCCCATTATCAAAATAAATTTCAAAAACAAAACACAAAGACAGTGAAATAGAGACCAATTCTTAAATAATTCACTCAGGGCATGTGATGCAACCGGGATTGACCACATCTACACCCAGAGCTGGTTGAGACATAAGGCTGGACACTTCAGGCTGATAGCATTGGTGAGTTTCGGTGAGCAAATGCAGACCCTTTGAAGTCATACTGCATGGTATCCATTCCATGGGTCCCAACTCTCCAGGTTCAAGGGATTCTTCCTCCACCTAAAACATGCATGGGAAACCCAGAGTATCATCCACCGTGTGATTGGGAAACGATTTAAAATGCATCTCAGTTTTCGTATCCTGGTCCTCGGGTTCACCATTCCAGATGCTTTACTAACACTCTCCCCGCTTGGAGAGTCAGTGCCTTTAACCTCCTGTTTGGCACAGCTTGCAATTTCTGCGCAAGATGAACAGGAATAGGGAGAACCAATGAGAGACTAGGTATAGGTGTCTGCACGGGCAAATGTAAGGCTCATTTCCCACCAGGAAGAGGAATTAACCAAAGGCTCAACGTGCCCTGCCGGAAACAGATTAGGGCCTGAAGCAATCATGCGGTTTTGTGCCCAGCTCACAAGAAAGCGAGTTGAAGAAAGGAGCTCAGGGGCACTGTAATTCACAAACCTGCAGAGTTATAAATGACAGCTATCCTCCAAAAATATATTGAAGTAAGCCTGCGAAGGGGACTTGAAAGCGGGGCAGAATTTCAGGAAAACGATTGCAGGGGGTAGACTGGAATTGCCCAGAAAGCATAGGAAAAGAGGCAGAACGTCGACAATGGTGCACTTGGCCAAAAAGTGCGTATGCATTTTTTCCTGAATATATTCAGGAAAAAACGCATATGCCCTTTTTCGCAAACCAAGCAAGCCTGTAAAGGATATCTGCAATACAATGAAGTCTAACTACCCCTGGGCAAAAGGGCCATCTGAAAAAAGTGTAAAATCCAGAAAGGTAGGACAGGATGTGGAGAACAGGGAGACTTGTTATGCTGATTGGCAGGATGTAAATTGCCAGCAGCCACCCTGGAGAAGTGTATGGTGTTTCCTGAAACCCATAAGAAACAAAGCAACACAGCCTATGGCACTTCCACTTTTTGGTCCCAAAGATTACGGAAATTAAAATCAAAAACAGACAGCCACCCCAATGTTTGGGACGGCTGTGTTCCCAAGAAGCTCGTCTACAGTACCAGTTAAATATCTCAGAAAGCAAAAAATGGATAAAGAAGTTGTGGCACGTATGTGCAATGCAATATCACTCAGCAATGAAATCTGTGTCATCAGGCCCGTAGCGGCATAGTGAGTGGATGCAGTTACGGTGATTCTACGTGAACTACGTCACACAGAAAAAGAAACATCATAAGATATCACTAATACACGGAATGTAAACTTGACTACACATGAACTGAATTACAAAACAGAACAGGGTCTCAAATTTAGAAAACCAACTAGTGCTTGCTTATGGGGAAAGCTGCGTTGGGGTGCTGCATAAAACCAGAGACTGAAATTAGCACAGATAACATTCCATAAGCCAAATATGTAATAGACAAGACCTACTCCTTGCTCAACGAAATGGACTCAACACCACATATTCAACGCCTAGGAATATACCTGACTAGGAAGAATCTTAAAACCCATGGATTTATATGTCTCCGTAAGAGAATCAAGCGTGTGTACAGCGGCATAAACGCAGCAGTGAAAATCCGATAAATCCCATTATCAAAATAAATTTCAAAAACAAAACACAAAGACAGTGAAATAGAGACCAATTCTTAAATAATTCACTCAGGGCATGTGATGCAACCGGGATTTACCACAACTACACTCAGAGCTGGTGGAGACATAAGGCTGGACACTTCAGGCTGATAGCATTGGTGAGTTTCGGTGAGCAAATGCAGACCCTTTGAAGTCATACTGCATGGTACCCATTCCATGGGTCCCAACTCTCCAGGTTCAAAGGATTCTTCCTCTGGCTAAAACATGCATGAGAAACCCAGAGTATCGTCCACCGTGTGATTGGGAAACAATTTAAAATGCATCTCAGATTTTGTATCCTTGTCCTCGGGTTCACCATTCCAGATGCTTTACTAACAATCTCCCCGCTTGGAGAGTCAGTGCCTTTAAACTCGTATTTGGCACAGCTTGCAATTTCTGTGCAAGATGAACAGGAATAGGAGAAGCAATGAGAGACTAGATGTAGGTGTCTGCACGGGCAAATGTAACGCTCATTTCCCACCAGGAAGAGTAATTAACCAAAGGCTCAGCGTGCCCTGCCGGAAACAGATTAGGGCCTGAAGCAATCCTGCGGTTTTGGGCCCAGCTCACAAGAAAGCGAGTTGAAGAAAGGAGCTCAGGGGCACTGTAATTCACAAACCTGCAGAGTTATAAATGACAGCTATCCTCCAAAAATATATTGAAGTCAGCCTGCGAAGGGGACTGGAATGCGGGGCAGAATTTCAGGAAAACAATTGCAGGGGGTAGACTGGAATTGCCTTGAAAGCATAGGACAAGAGGCAAAACGTCGATAATGATGCACTTGGCCAAAAAGTGCATATGCGTTTTTTCCTGAATATATTCAGGAAAAAATGCATACGCACTTTTTGGCCAACGAAGCAAGCCTGTAAATGAAATCTGCACTACAATGAAGTCTCACTGCCCCCCTGGCAAAAGGGCCATCAGAATATAGTGGAAAATCCAGAAAGGTATGGCAGGATATGGAGAACAGTGAGCCTTGTTATGCCGATTGGCAGGATGTAAATTGTGAACAGCCACCCTGGAGAAGTGTGTGGTGTTTCCTGAAACACGTAAGAAACAAAGCAACACAGCCTATGGCACTTGCACTTATGGTCCTATAGCTTACGGAAATTAAAATCAAAAACAGACAGCCACCCCAATGTTTGGGGAGGCTGTGTTCACAGGAAGCTCGTCTACAGTACCAGGTAAATATCCCAGAAAGCAAAAAATGGATAAAGAAGTTGTGGCATATACGTACAATGGAATATCACTCAGCAATGAAATCTGTGTCATCAGGCCCGTAGCGGTTAGTGAGTGGATGCATGTACGGTGATTCTACGTGAACTACGTCACACAGAAATAGAAACATCATAAGATATCACTGATATACGGAATGTAAACTTGACTACACATGAACTGAATTACAAAACAGAACAGGGTCTCAAATTTAGAAAACCAACTAGTGCTTGCTTATGGGGAAAGGTGCGTGCAGGTGCTCCATAAAACCAGAGACTGAAATTAGCACAGATAACTTTCCATAAGCCAAATATATAATAGACAAGACCTACCCCTTGCTCAAAGAAATGGACCCAACACCACATATTCAATGCCTAGGAATATACCTGACTAGGAAGAATCTTAAAACCCATGGATATATATGTCTCCGTAAGAGAATCAAGCGTGGGAACAGCGGCCGAAACGCAGCAGTGAAAATCCGATAAATCCCATTATCAAAATAAATTTTGAAAACAAAACACAAAGACAGTGAAATAGAGAGCAATTCTTAAATAATTCACTCAGGGCATGTGATGCAACGGGGATTGACCACATCTACACCCAGAGCTGGTTGAGACATAAGGCTGGACACTTCAGGCTGATAGCATTGGTGAGTTTCGGTGAGCAAATGCAGACCCTTTGAAGTCATACTTCATGGTACCCATTCCATGGGTCCCAACTCTCCAGGTTCAAGGCATTCTTCCTCCAGTTAAAACTTGCATGGGAAACCCAGAGTATCGTCCACCGTGTGATTGGGAAACGATTTAAAATGCATCTCAGTTTTCGTATCCTGGTCCTCGGGTTCACCATTCCAGATGCTTTACTAACACTCTCCCCGCTTGGAGAGTCAGTGCCTTTAACCTCCTGTTTGGCACTGCTTGCAATTTCTGTGCAAGATGAACAGGAATAGGGAGAACCAATGAGAGACTAGGTATAGGTGTCTGCACGGGCAAATGTAAGGCTCATTTCCCACCAGGAAGAGGAATTAACCAAAGGCTCAGCGTGCCCTGCCGGAAACAGATTAGGGCCTGAAGCAATCCTGCGGTTTTGTGCCCAGCTCACAAGAAAGCGAGTTGAAGAAAGGAGCTCAGGGGCACTGTAATTCACAAAACTGCAGAGTTATAAATGACAGCTATCCTCCAGAAATATATTGAACTAAGCCTGCGAAGGGGACTTGAAAGCGGGGCAGAATTTCAGGAAAACCATTGCAGGGGGTTGACTGGAATTGCCCTGACAGCATAGGAAAAGAGGCAGAACGTCGACAATGATGCACTTGGCCAAAAAGGGCATATGCGTTTTTTTCCTGAATATATGCAGGAAAAAACGCATACGCACTTTTTGGCCAACCAAGCAAGCCTGTAAAGGAAATCTGCACTACAATGAAGTCTCACTGCCCCCCGGGCAAAAGGGCCATCTGAAAAAAGTGTAAAATCCAGAAAGGTAGGACAGGATATGGAGAACAGGGAGCCTTGTTATGCTGATTGGCAGGATGTAAATTGCCAGCAGCCACCCTGGAGAAGTGTATGGTGTTTCCTGAAACACGTAAGAAACAAAGCAACACAGCCTATGGCACTTCCACTTATGGTCCTATAGCTTACGGAAATTAAAATCAAAAACAGACAGCCACCCCAATATTTGGGACGGCTGTGTTCACAAGAAGCTCGTCTACAGTATCAGGTAAATATCCCAGAAAGCAAAAAATGGATAAAGAAGTTGTGGCACGTACGTACAATGCAATATCACTCAGCAATGAAATCTGTGTCATCAGGCCCATAGCGGCATAGTGAGTGGATGCAGGTACGGTGATTCTACGTGAACTACGTCACACAGAAAAACAAACATCATAAGATATCACTAATACACGGAATGTAAACTTGACTAAACATGAACTGAATTACGAAACAGAACAGGGTCTCAAATTTAGAAAACCAACTAGTGCTTGTTTATGGGGAAAGGTGCATTGGCGTGCTGCATAAAACCAGAGACTGAAATTGGCACAGATAACTTTCCGAAAGCCAAATATGTAATAGAAAAGACCTACTCCTTGCTCAACGAAATGGACCCAACACCACATATTCAACACCTAGGAATATACCTGACTAGGAAGAATCTTAAAACCCATGGATATATATGTCTCCGTAAGAGAATCAAGCGTGTGTGTATATCGGCCGAAACGCAGCAGTGAAAATCCGATAAATCCCATTATCAAAATAAATTTCAAAAATAAAACAAAAAGACAGTGAAATAGAGAGTAATTCTTAAATAATTCACTCAGGGCATGTGATGCAACCGGGATTGACCACATCTACACCCAGAGCTGGTTGAGACATAAGGCTGGACACTTCAGGCTGATAGCATTGGTGAGGTTCGGTGAGTAAATGCAGACCCTTTGAAGTCATACTGCATGGTACCCATTCCATGGGTCCCAACACTCCAGGTTCAAGGGATTCTTCCTCCAGCTAAAACATGCATGGG
>NW_027077417.1:0-123298 GCF_963924675.1 Phocoena phocoena
GCCTGCGTAGGGGACTTGAAAGCGGGGCAGAATTTCAGGAAAACGATTGCAGGGGGCAGACTGGAATTGCCCTGAAAGCATAGGAAAAGAGGCACAACGTCGACAATGATGCACTTGGCCAAAAAGGGCGTATGCGTTTTTTCCTGAATATATTCAGAAAAAAACGCATACGCACTTTTTGGCCAACCAAGCAAGCCTGTAAAGGAAATCTGCACTACAATGAAGTCTCACTGCCCCCCGGGCAAGAGGGCCATCTGAAAAAAGTGTAAAATCCAGAAAGGTAGGACAGGATATGGAGAACAGGGGGCCTTGTTATGCTGATTGGCAGGATGTAAATTGCCAACAGCCACCCTGGAGAAGTGTATGGTGTTTCCTGAAACACGTAAGAAATAAAGCAACACAGCCTATGGCAATTGCACTTATGGTCCTATTCCTTAGGGAAATTAAAATCAAAAACAGAGAGCCACCCCAAAGTTTGGGACGGCTGTGTTCCCAAAAGCTCGTCTACAGTACCAGGTAAATATCCCAGAAAGCAAAAAATGGATAAAGAAGTTGTGGCACGTACGTGCAATGCAATATCACTCAGCAATGAAATCTGTGTCATCAGGCCCGTAGTGGCATAGTGAGTGGATGCAGGTACGGTGATTCTACGTGAACTACGTCACACAGGAAAAGAAACATCATAAGATATCACTAATGCACGGAATGTAAACTTGACTACACATGAACTGAATTACAAAACAGAACAGGGTCTCAAATTTAGAAAACCAACTAGTGCTTGCTTATGGGGAAAGGTGCCTTGGGGTGCTGCATAAAACCAGAGACTGAAATAAGCACAGATAACATTCCATAAGCCAAATATGTAATAGACAAGACCTACTCCTTGCTCAACGAAATGGACTCAACACCACATATTCATCGCCTAGGAATATAACTGACTAGTAAGAATTTTAAAACCCATGGATATATATGTCTCCGAAAGAGAATCAAGCGTGTGTACAGCGGCCGAAACGCAGCAGTGAAAATCCGATAAATCCCATTATCAAAATAAATTTCGAAAACAAAACACAAAGACAGTGAAATAGAGAGCAATTCTTAAATAATTCACTCAGGGCATGTGATGCAACCGGGATTTACCACATCTACACCCAGAACTGGTTGAGACATAAGGCTGGACACTTCAGGCTGATAGCATTGGTGAGTTTCGGTGAGCAAATGCAGACCCTTTGAAGTCATACTGCATGGTACCCATTCCATGGGTCCCAACTCTCCAGGTTCAAGGGATTCTTCCTCCAGCTAAAACATGCATGGGAAACCCAGAGTATCATCCACCGTGTGATTGGGAAACGATTTAAAATGCATCTCAGTTTTCGTATCCTGGTCCTCGGGTTCACCATTCCAGATGCTTTACTAACACTCTCCCCGCTTGGAGAGTCAGTGCCTTTAACCTCCTGTTTGGCACAGCTTGCAATTTCTGTGCAAGATGAACAGGAATAGGGAGAACCAATGAGAGACTAGCTGTAGGTGTCTGCACGGGCAAATATAACGCTCATTTCCCACCAGGAAGAGTAATTAACCAAAGGCTCAGCATGCCCTGCCGGAAACAGATTAGGGCCTGAAGCAATCCTGCGGTTTTGTGCCCAGCTCACAAGAAAGCGAGTTGAAGAAAGGAGCTCAGGGGCACTGTAATTCACAAACCTGCAGAGTTATAAATGACAGCTATCCTCCAAAAATATATTGAAGTAAGCCTGCGAAGGGGACTTGAAAGCAGGGCAGAATTTCAAGAAAACGATTGCAGGGGGTAGACTGGAATTGCCCTGAAAGCATAGGAAAAGAGGCACAACGTCGTCAATGATGCACTTGGCCAAAAAGGGCGTATGCGTTTTTTCCTGAATATATTCAGGAAAAAACGCATACGCCCTTTTTGGCCAACCAAGCAAGCCTGTAAAGGAAATCTGCACTACAATGAAGTCTCACTGCCCCCCGGGCAAAAGGGCCATCTGAAAAAAGTGTAAAATCCAGAAATGTAGGACAGGATATGGAGAACAGGGAGCCTTGTTATGCTGATTGGCAGGATGTAAATTGCCAGCAGCCACCCTGGAGAAGTGTATGGTGTTTCCTGAAACACGTAACAAACAAAGCAACACAGCCTATGGCACTTCCACTTATGGTCCTATAGCTTACGGAAATTAAAATCAAAAACAGACAGCCACCCCAATATTTGGGACGTCTGTGTTCACAAGAAGCTCGTCTACACTATCAGGTAAATATCCCAGAAAGCAAAAAATGGATAAAGAAGTTGTGGCACGTACGTGCAATGCAGTATCACTCAGCAATGAAATCTGTGTCATCAGGCCCGTAGCGGCATAGTGAATGGATGCAGGTACGGTGATTCTACGTGAACTACGTCACACAGAAACAGAAACATCATAAGATATCACTAATACACGGAATGTAAACTTGACTACACATGAACTGAATTACAAAACAGAACAGGGTCTCAAATTTAGAAAACCAACTAGTGCTTGCTTATGGGGAAAGGTGCCATGGGGTGCTGCATAAAACCAGAGACTGAAATTAGCACAGATAACATTCCATAAGCCAAATATGTAATAGACAAGACCTGCTCCTTGCTCAACGAAATGTACTCAACACCACATATTCAACGCCTAGGAATATACCTGACTAGGAAGAATCTTAAAACCCATGGATATATATGTCTCCGTAAGAGAATCAAGCGTGTGTACAGCGGCCGAAACGCAGCAGTGAAAATCCGATAAATCCCATTATCAAAATAAATTTCGAAAACAAAACACAAAGACAGTGAAATAGAGAGCAATTCTTAAATAATTCACTCAGGGCATGTGATGCAACCGGGATTGACCACATCTACACCCAGAGCTGGTTGAGACATAAGGCTGGACACTTCAGGCTGATAGCATTGGTGAGTTTCAGGGAGCAAATGCAGACCCTTTGAAGTCATACTGCATGGTACCCATTCCATGGGTCCCAACTCTCCAGGTTCAAGGGATTCTTCCTCCAGCTAAAACATGCATGGGAAACCCAGAGTATCATCCACCGTGTGATTGGGAAACGATTTAAAATGCATCTCAGTTTTTGTATCCTGGTCCTCGGGTTCACCATTCCAGATGCTTTACTAACACTCTCCCTGCTCGGAGAGTCAGTGCCTTTAACCTCCTGTTTGGCACAGCTTGCAATTTCTGTGCAAGATGAACAGGAATAGGGAGAACCAATGAGAGACTAGCTGTAGGTGTCTGCACGGGCAAATGTAACGCTCATTTCCCGCCAGGAAGAGGAATTAACCAAAGGCTCAGCATGCCCTGCCGGAAACAGATTAGGGCCTGAAGCAATCCTGCGTTTTTGTGCCCAGCTCACAAGACAGCGAGTTGAAGAAAGGAGCTCAGGGGCACTGTACTTCACAAACCTGCAGAGTTATAAATGACAGCTATCCTCCAAAAATATATTTAAGTAAGCCTGCGAAGGGGACTTGAAAGCGGGGCTGAATTTCAAGAAAACGGTTGCAGGGGGTAGACTGGAATTGCCCTGAAAGCATAGGAAAAGAGGCAGAACGTCGACAATGATGCACTTGGCCAAAAAGTGCGTATGCGTTTTTTCCTGAATATATTCAGGAAAAAACGCATACGCCCTTTTTGGCCAACCAAGCAAGCCTGTAAAGGAAATCTGCACTACAATGAAATCTCACTGCCCCCCTGGGCAAAAGGGCCATCTGAAAAAAGTGTAAAATCCAGAAAGGTAGGACAGGATATGGAGAACAGGGAGCCTTGTTATGCTGATTGGCAGGAGGTAAATTGCCAGCAGCCACCCTGGAGAAGTGTATGGTGTTTCCTGAAACACGTAACAAACAAAGCAACACAGCCTATGGCACTTCCACTTATGGTCCTATAGCTTACGGAAATTAAAATCAAAAACAGACAGCCACCCCAATATTTGGGACGTCTGTGTTCACAAGAAGCTCGTCTACACTATCAGGTAAATATCCCAGAAAGCAAAAAATGGATAAAGAAGTTGTGGCACGTACGTGCAATGCAGTATCACTCAGCAATGAAATCTGTGTCATCAGGCCCGTAGCGGCATAGTGAATGGATGCAGGTACGGTGATTCTACGTGAACTACGTCACACAGAAACAGAAACATCATAAGATATCACTAATACACGGAATGTAAACTTGACTACACATGAACTGAATTACAAAACAGAACAGGGTCTCAAATTTAGAAAACCAACTAGTGCTTGCTTATGGGGAAAGGTGCCATGGGGTGCTGCATAAAACCAGAGACTGAAATTAGCACAGATAACATTCCATAAGCCAAATATGTAATAGACAAGACCTGCTCCTTGCTCAACGAAATGTACTCAACACCACATATTCAACGCCTAGGAATATACCTGACTAGGAAGAATCTTAAAACCCATGGATATATATGTCTCCGTAAGAGAATCAAGCGTGTGTACAGCGGCCGAAACGCAGCAGTGAAAATCCGATAAATCCCATTATCAAAATAAATTTCGAAAACAAAACACAAAGACAGTGAAATAGAGAGCAATTCTTAAATAATTCACTCAGGGCATGTGATGCAACCGGGATTGACCACATCTACACCCAGAGCTGGTTGAGACATAAGGCTGGACACTTCAGGCTGATAGCATTGGTGAGTTTCAGGGAGCAAATGCAGACCCTTTGAAGTCATACTGCATGGTACCCATTCCATGGGTCCCAACTCTCCAGGTTCAAGGGATTCTTCCTCCAGCTAAAACATGCATGGGAAACCCAGAGTATCATCCACCGTGTGATTGGGAAACGATTTAAAATGCATCTCAGTTTTTGTATCCTGGTCCTCGGGTTCACCATTCCAGATGCTTTACTAACACTCTCCCTGCTCGGAGAGTCAGTGCCTTTAACCTCCTGTTTGGCACAGCTTGCAATTTCTGTGCAAGATGAACAGGAATAGGGAGAACCAATGAGAGACTAGCTGTAGGTGTCTGCACGGGCAAATGTAACGCTCATTTCCCGCCAGGAAGAGGAATTAACCAAAGGCTCAGCATGCCCTGCCGGAAACAGATTAGGGCCTGAAGCAATCCTGCGTTTTTGTGCCCAGCTCACAAGACAGCGAGTTGAAGAAAGGAGCTCAGGGGCACTGTACTTCACAAACCTGCAGAGTTATAAATGACAGCTATCCTCCAAAAATATATTTAAGTAAGCCTGCGAAGGGGACTTGAAAGCGGGGCTGAATTTCAAGAAAACGGTTGCAGGGGGTAGACTGGAATTGCCCTGAAAGCATAGGAAAAGAGGCAGAACGTCGACAATGATGCACTTGGCCAAAAAGTGCGTATGCGTTTTTTCCTGAATATATTCAGGAAAAAACGCATACGCCCTTTTTGGCCAACCAAGCAAGCCTGTAAAGGAAATCTGCACTACAATGAAATCTCACTGCCCCCCTGGGCAAAAGGGCCATCTGAAAAAAGTGTAAAATCCAGAAAGGTAGGACAGGATATGGAGAACAGGGAGCCTTGTTATGCTGATTGGCAGGAGGTAAATTGCCAGCAGCCACCCTGGAGAAGTGTATGGTTTTTCCTGAAACACGTAAGAAACAAAGCAACGCAGCCTATGGCACTTCCACTTATGGTCCTATAGCTTACGGAAATTAAAATCAAAAACAGACAGCCACCCCAATATTTGGGACGGCTGTGTTCACAAGAAGCTCGTCTACAGTATCAGGTAAATATCCCAGAAAGCAAAAAATGGATAAAGAAGTTGTGGCACGTACGTACAATGCAATATCACTCAGCAATGAAATCTGTGTCATCAGGCCCGTAGCGGCATAGTGAGTGGATGCAGGTACGGTGATTCTACGTGAACTACGTCACACAGAAAAAGAAACATCATAAGATATCACTAATACACGGAATGTAAACTTGACTACACATGAACTGAATTATAAAACAGAACAGGGTCTCAAATTTAGAAAACCAACTAGTGCTTGCTTATGGGGAAAGGTGCCTTGGGGTGCTGCATAAAACCAGAGACTGAAATTAGCACAGATAACTTTCCATAAACCAAATATGTAATAGACAAGACCTACTCCTTGCTCAACGAAATGGACCCAACACCACATATTCAATGCCTAGGAATATACCTGACTAGGAAGAATCTTAAAACCCATGGATATATATGTCTCCGTAAGAGAATCAAGCGTGTGTACAGCGGCCGAAACGCAGCAGTAAAAATCCGATAAATCCCATTATCAAAATAAATTTCGAAAACAAAACACAAAGACAGTGAAATAGAGAGCAATTCTTAACTAATTCACTCAGGGCATGTGATGCAACTGGGATTGACCACATCAACACCCAGAGCTGGTTGAGACATAAGGCTGGACACTTCAGGCTGATAGCATTGGTGAGTTTCGGTGAGCAAATGCAGACCCTTTGAAGTCATACTGCATGGTACCCATTCCATGGGTCCCAACTCTCCAGGTTCAAGGGATTCTTCCTCCAGCTAAAACATGCATGGGAAACCCAGAGTATCGTCCACCGTGTGATTGGGAAATGATTTAAAATGCATCTCAGTTTTCGTTTCCTGGTCCTCGGGTTCACCATTCCAGATGCTTTACTAACACTCTCCCCGCTTGGAGAGTCAGTGCCTTTAACCTCCTGTTTGGCACAGCTTGCCATTTCTGTGCAAGATGAACAGGAATAGGGAGAACCAATGAGAGACTAGCTGTAGGTGTCTGCACGGGCAAATGTAACGCTCATTGCCCACCAGGAAGAACAATTAAACAAAGGCTCAGTGTGCCCTGCTGGAAACAGATTAGGGCCTGAAGCAATCCTGCGGTTTTGTGCCCAGCTCACAAGAAAGCGAGTTGAAGAAAGGAGTTCAGGGGCACTGTACTTCACAAACCTGCAGAGTTATAAATGACAGCTATCCTCCAAAAATATATTGAAGTAAGCCTGCGAAGGGGACTTGAAAGCGGGGCAGAATTTCAGGAAAACGATTGCAGGGGGTAGACTGGAATTGCCCTGAAAGCATAGGAAAAGAGGCACAACGTCGACAATGATGCACTTGGCCAAAAAGGGCGTATGCGTTTTTTCCTGAATATATTCAGGAAAAAACGCATACGCCCTTTTTGGCCAAACAAGCAAGCCTGTAAAGGAAATCTGCACTACAATGAAGTCTCACTGCCCCCCGAGCAAGAGGGCCATCTGAAAAAAGTGTAAAATCCAGAAAGGTAGGACAGGATATGGAGAACAGGGAGCCTTGTTATGCTGATTGGCAGGATGTAAATTGCCAACAGCCACCCTGGAGAAGTGTATGGTGTTTCCTGAAACACGTAAGAAATAAAGCAACACAGCCTATGGCAATTGCACTTATGGTCCTATTCCTTAGGGAAATTAAAATCAAAAACAGAGAGCCACCCCAAAGTTTGGGACGGCTGTGTTCCCAAAAGCTCGTCTACAGTACCAGGTAAATATCCCAGAAAGCAAAAAATGGATAAAGAAGTTGTGGCACGTACGTGCAATGCAATATCACTCAGCAATGAAATCTGTGTCATCAGGCCCGTAGTGGCATAGTGAGTGGATGCAGGTACGGTGATTCTACGTGAACTACGTCACACAGGAAAAGAAACATCATAAGATATCACTAATGCACGGAATGTAAACTTGACTACACATGAACTGAATTACAAAACAGAACAGGGTCTCAAATTTAGAAAACCAACTAGTGCTTGCTTATGGGGAAAGGTGCCTTGGGGTGCTGCATAAAACCAGAGACTGAAATAAGCACAGATAACATTCCATAAGCCAAATATGTAATAGACAAGACCTACTCCTTGCTCAACGAAATGGACTCAACACCACATATTCATCGCCTAGGAATATAACTGACTAGTAAGAATTTTAAAACCCATGGATATATATGTCTCCGAAAGAGAATCAAGCGTGTGTACAGCGGCCGAAACGCAGCAGTGAAAATCCGATAAATCCCATTATCAAAATAAATTTCGAAAACAAAACACAAAGACAGTGAAATAGAGAGCAATTCTTAAATAATTCACTCAGGGCATGTGATGCAACCGGGATTTACCACATCTACACCCAGAACTGGTTGAGACATAAGGCTGGACACTTCAGGCTGATAGCATTGGTGAGTTTCGGTGAGCAAATGCAGACCCTTTGAAGTCATACTGCATGGTACCCATTCCATGGGTCCCAACTCTCCAGGTTCAAGGGATTCTTCCTCCAGCTAAAACATGCATGGGAAACCCAGAGTATCATCCACCGTGTGATTGGGAAACGATTTAAAATGCATCTCAGTTTTCGTATCCTGGTCCTCGGGTTCACCATTCCAGATGCTTTACTAACACTCTCCCCGCTTGGAGAGTCAGTGCCTTTAACCTCCTGTTTGGCACAGCTTGCAATTTCTGTGCAAGATGAACAGGAATAGGGAGAACCAATGAGAGACTAGCTGTAGGTGTCTGCACGGGCAAATATAACGCTCATTTCCCACCAGGAAGAGTAATTAACCAAAGGCTCAGCATGCCCTGCCGGAAACAGATTAGGGCCTGAAGCAATCCTGCGTTTTTGTGCCCAGCTCACAAGACAGCGAGTTGAAGAAAGGAGCTCAGGGGCACTGTACTTCACAAACCTGCAGAGTTATAAATGACAGCTATCCTCCAAAAATATATTTAAGTAAGCCTGCGAAGGGGACTTGAAAGCGGGGCTGAATTTCAAGAAAACGGTTGCAGGGGGTAGACTGGAATTGCCCTGAAAGCATAGGAAAAGAGGCAGAACGTCGACAATGATGCACTTGGCCAAAAAGTGCGTATGCGTTTTTTCCTGAATATATTCAGGAAAAAACGCATACGCCCTTTTTGGCCAACCAAGCAAGCCTGTAAAGGAAATCTGCACTACAATGAAATCTCACTGCCCCCCTGGGCAAAAGGGCCATCTGAAAAAAGTGTAAAATCCAGAAAGGTAGGACAGGATATGGAGAACAGGGAGCCTTGTTATGCTGATTGGCAGGAGGTAAATTGCCAGCAGCCACCCTGGAGAAGTGTATGGTGTTTCCTGAAACACGTAACAAACAAAGCAACACAGCCTATGGCACTTCCACTTATGGTCCTATAGCTTACGGAAATTAAAATCAAAAACAGACAGCCACCCCAATATTTGGGACGTCTGTGTTCACAAGAAGCTCGTCTACACTATCAGGTAAATATCCCAGAAAGCAAAAAATGGATAAAGAAGTTGTGGCACGTACGTGCAATGCAGTATCACTCAGCAATGAAATCTGTGTCATCAGGCCCGTAGCGGCATAGTGAATGGATGCAGGTACGGTGATTCTACGTGAACTACGTCACACAGAAACAGAAACATCATAAGATATCACTAATACACGGAATGTAAACTTGACTACACATGAACTGAATTACAAAACAGAACAGGGTCTCAAATTTAGAAAACCAACTAGTGCTTGCTTATGGGGAAAGGTGCCATGGGGTGCTGCATAAAACCAGAGACTGAAATTAGCACAGATAACATTCCATAAGCCAAATATGTAATAGACAAGACCTGCTCCTTGCTCAACGAAATGTACTCAACACCACATATTCAACGCCTAGGAATATACCTGACTAGGAAGAATCTTAAAACCCATGGATATATATGTCTCCGTAAGAGAATCAAGCGTGTGTACAGCGGCCGAAACGCAGCAGTGAAAATCCGATAAATCCCATTATCAAAATAAATTTCGAAAACAAAACACAAAGACAGTGAAATAGAGAGCAATTCTTAAATAATTCACTCAGGGCATGTGATGCAACCGGGATTGACCACATCTACACCCAGAGCTGGTTGAGACATAAGGCTGGACACTTCAGGCTGATAGCATTGGTGAGTTTCAGGGAGCAAATGCAGACCCTTTGAAGTCATACTGCATGGTACCCATTCCATGGGTCCCAACTCTCCAGGTTCAAGGGATTCTTCCTCCAGCTAAAACATGCATGGGAAACCCAGAGTATCATCCACCGTGTGATTGGGAAACGATTTAAAATGCATCTCAGTTTTTGTATCCTGGTCCTCGGGTTCACCATTCCAGATGCTTTACTAACACTCTCCCTGCTCGGAGAGTCAGTGCCTTTAACCTCCTGTTTGGCACAGCTTGCAATTTCTGTGCAAGATGAACAGGAATAGGGAGAACCAATGAGAGACTAGCTGTAGGTGTCTGCACGGGCAAATGTAACGCTCATTTCCCGCCAGGAAGAGGAATTAACCAAAGGCTCAGCATGCCCTGCCGGAAACAGATTAGGGCCTGAAGCAATCCTGCGTTTTTGTGCCCAGCTCACAAGACAGCGAGTTGAAGAAAGGAGCTCAGGGGCACTGTACTTCACAAACCTGCAGAGTTATAAATGACAGCTATCCTCCAAAAATATATTTAAGTAAGCCTGCGAAGGGGACTTGAAAGCGGGGCTGAATTTCAAGAAAACGGTTGCAGGGGGTAGACTGGAATTGCCCTGAAAGCATAGGAAAAGAGGCAGAACGTCGACAATGATGCACTTGGCCAAAAAGTGCGTATGCGTTTTTTCCTGAATATATTCAGGAAAAAACGCATACGCCCTTTTTGGCCAACCAAGCAAGCCTGTAAAGGAAATCTGCACTACAATGAAATCTCACTGCCCCCCTGGGCAAAAGGGCCATCTGAAAAAAGTGTAAAATCCAGAAAGGTAGGACAGGATATGGAGAACAGGGAGCCTTGTTATGCTGATTGGCAGGAGGTAAATTGCCAGCAGCCACCCTGGAGAAGTGTATGGTTTTTCCTGAAACACGTAAGAAACAAAGCAACGCAGCCTATGGCACTTCCACTTATGGTCCTATAGCTTACGGAAATTAAAATCAAAAACAGACAGCCACCCCAATATTTGGGACGGCTGTGTTCACAAGAAGCTCGTCTACAGTATCTGGTAAATATCCCAGAAAGCAAAAAATGGATAAAGAAGTTGTGGCACGTACGTACAATGCAATATCACTCAGCAATGAAATCTGTGTCATCAGGCCCGTAGCGGCATAGTGAGTGGATGCAGGTACGGTGATTCTACGTGAACTACGTCACACAGAAAAAGAAACATCATAAGATATCACTAATACACGGAATGTAAACTTGACTACACATGAACTGAATTATAAAACAGAACAGGGTCTCAAATTTAGAAAACCAACTAGTGCTTGCTTATGGGGAAAGGTGCCTTGGGGTGCTGCATAAAACCAGAGACTGAAATTAGCACAGATAACTTTCCATAAGCCAAATATGTAATAGACAAGACCTACTCCTTGCTCAACGAAATGGACCCAACACCACATATTCAATGCCTAGGAATATACCTGACTAGGAAGAATCTTAAAAGCCATGGATATATATGTCTCCGTAAGAGAATCAAGCGTGTGTACAGCGGCCGAAACGCAGCAGTAAAAATCCGATAAATCCCATTATCAAAATAAATTTCGAAAACAAAACACAAAGACAGTGAAATAGAGAGCAATTCTTAACTAATTCACTCAGGGCATGTGATGCAACTGGGATTGACCACATCAACACCCAGAGCTGGTTGAGACATAAGGCTGGACACTTCAGGCTGATAGCATTGGTGAGTTTCGGTGAGCAAATGCAGACCCTTTGAAGTCATACTGCATGGTACCCATTCCATGGGTCCCAACTCTCCAGGTTCAAGGGATTCTTCCTCCAGCTAAAACATGCATGGGAAACCCAGAGTATCGTCCACCGTGTGATTGGGAAATGATTTAAAATGCATCTCAGTTTTCGTTTCCTGGTCCTCGGGTTCACCATTCCAGATGCTTTACTAACACTCTCCCCGCTTGGAGAGTCAGTGCCTTTAACCTCCTGTTTGGCACAGCTTGCCATTTCTGTGCAAGATGAACAGGAATAGGGAGAACCAATGAGAGACTAGCTGTAGGTGTCTGCACGGGCAAATGTAACGCTCATTGCCCACCAGGAAGAACAATTAAACAAAGGCTCAGTGTGCCCTGCTGGAAACAGATTAGGGCCTGAAGCAATCCTGCGGTTTTGTGCCCAGCTCACAAGAAAGCGAGTTGAAGAAAGGAGTTCAGGGGCACTGTACTTCACAAACCTGCAGAGTTATAAATGACAGCTATCCTCCAAAAATATATTGAAGTAAGCCTGCGAAGGGGACTTGAAAGCGGGGCAGAATTTCAGGAAAACGATTGCAGGGGGTAGACTGGAATTGCCCTGAAAGCATAGGAAAAGAGGCACAACGTCGACAATGATGCACTTGGCCAAAAAGGGCGTATGCGTTTTTTCCTGAATATATTCAGGAAAAAACGCATACGCCCTTTTTGGCCAAACAAGCAAGCCTGTAAAGGAAATCTGCACTACAATGAAGTCTCACTGCCCCCCGAGCAAGAGGGCCATCTGAAAAAAGTGTAAAATCCAGAAAGGTAGGACAGGATATGGAGAACAGGGAGCCTTGTTATGCTGATTGGCAGGATGTAAATTGCCAACAACCACCCTGGAGAAGTGTATGGTGTTTCCTGAAACACGTAAGAAATAAAGCAACACAGCCTATGGCAATTGCACTTATGGTCCTATTCCTTAGGGAAATTAAAATCAAAAATAGAGAGCCACCCCAAAGTTTGGGACGGCTGTGTTCCCAAGGAGCTCGTCTACAGTACCAGGTAAATATCCCAGAAAGCAAAAAATGGATAAAGAAGTTGTGGCACGTACGTGCAATGCAATATCACTCGGCAATGTAATCTGTGTCATCAGGCCCGTAGCGGCATAGTGAGTGGATGCAGGTACGGTGATTCTACGTGAACTACGTCACACAGAAAAAGAAACATCATAAGATATCACTAATACACGGAATGTAAACTTGACTACACATGAACTGAATTACAAAACAGAACAGGGTCTCAAATTTAGAAAACCAACTAGTGCTTGCTTATGGGGAAAGGTGCCTTGGGGTGCTTCATAAAACCAGAGACTGAAAGTAGCACAGATAACATTCCATAAGCCAAATATGTAATAGACAAGACCTACTCCTTGCTCAACGAAATGGACTCAACACCACATATTCAACGCCTAGGAATATACCTGACTAGGAAGTATCTTAAAACCCATGGATATATATGTCTCCGTAAGAGAATCAAGCGTGTGTACAGCGGCCGAAACGCAGCAGTGAAAATCCGATAAATCCCATTATCAAAATAAATTTCGAAAAAAAACACAAAGACAGTGAAATAGAGAGCAATTCTTAAATAATTCACTCAGGGAATGTGATGCAACCGGGATTGACCACATCTACACCCAGAGCTGGTTGACACATAAGGCTGGACACTTCAGGCTGATAGCATTGGTGAGTTTCGGTGAGCAAATGCAGACCCTTTGAAGTCATACTGCATGGTACCTATTCCATGGGTCCCAACTCTTCAGGTTCAAGGGATTCTTCCTCCAGCTAAAACATGCATGGGAAACCCACAGTATGGTCCACCGTGTGATTGGGAAACAATTTAAAATGCATCTCAGTTTTCGTATCCTGGTCCTCGGGTTCACCATTCCAGATGCTTTACTAACACTCTCCCTGCTCGGAGAGTCAGTGCCTTTAACCTCCTGTTTGGCACAGCTTGCAATTTCTGTGCAAGATGAACAGGAATAGGGAGAACCAGTGAGAGACTAGCTGTAGGTGTCTGCACGGGCAAATGTAATGCTCATTTCCCACCAGGAAGAGGAATTAACCAAAGGCTCAGCATGCCCTGCCGGAAACAGATTAGGGCCTGAAGCAATCCTGCGGTTTTGTGCCCAGCTCACAAGAAAGCGAGTTGAAGAAAGGAGCTCAGGGGCACTGTACTTCACAAACCTGCAGAGTTATAAATGACAGCTATCCTCCAAAAATATATTGAAGTAAGCCTGCGAAGGGGACTTGAAAGCGGGCCTGAATTTCAAGAAAACGATTGCAGGGTGTAGACTGGAATTGCCCTGAAAGCATAGGAAAAGAGGCACAACGTCGACAATGATGCACTTGGCCAAAAAGGGCGTATGCGTTTTTTCCTGAATATATTCAGGAAAAAACGCATACGCCCTTTTTGGCCAACCAAGCAAGCCTGTAAAGGAAATCTGCACTACAATGAAATCTCACTGCCCCCCTGGGCAAAAGGGCCATCTGAAAAAAGTGTAAAATCCAGAAAGGTAGGACAGGATATGGAGAACAGGGAGCCTTGTTATTCTGATTGGCAGGATGTAAATTGCCAGCAGCCACCCTGGAGAAGTGTATGGTGTTTCCTGAAACACGTAAGAAACAAAGCAACACAGCCTATGGCACTTCCACTTATGGTCCTATAGCTTACGGAAATTAAAATCAAAAACAGACAGCCAACCCAATATTTGGGACGGCTGTGTTCACAAGAAGCTCGTTTACAGTATCAGGTAAATATCCCAGAAAGCAAAAAATGGATAAAGAAGTTGTGGCACGTACGTACAATGCAATATCACTCAGCAATGAAATCTGTGTCATCAGGCCCGTAGCGGCATAGTGAGTGGATGCAGGTACGGTGATTCTACGTGAACTACGTCACACAGAAAAAGAAACATCATAAGATATCACTAATACACGGAATGTAAACTTGACTACACATGAACTGAATTACAAAAAAGAACAGGGTCTCAAATTTAGAAAACCAACTAGTGCTTGCTTATGGGGAAAGGTGCGTTGGGGTGCTGCATAAAACCAGAGACTGAAATTAGCACAGATAACATTCCATAAGCCAAATATGTAACAGACAGAACCTACTCCTTGCTCAACGAAATGGACTCAACACCACATATTCAACGCCTAGGAATATACCTGACTAGGAAGAATCTTAAAACCCATGGATATATATGTCTCCGTAAGAGAATCAAGCGTGTGTACAGCGGCAGAAATGCAGCAGTGAAAATCCGATAAATCCCATTATCAAAATAAATTTCGAAAACAAAACACAAAGACAGTGAAATAGAGAGCAATTCTTAAATAATTCACTCAGGGCATGTGATGCAACCGGGATTGACCACATCTACACCCAGAGCTGGTTGAGACATAAGGCTGGACACTTCTGGCTGATAGCACTGGTGAGTTTCGGTGAGCAAATGCAGACCCTTTGAAGTCATACTGCATGGTACCCATTCCATGGGTCCCAACTCTCCAGGTTCAAGGCATTCTTCCTCCAGCTAAAACATGCATGGGAAACCCAGAGTATCGTCCACCGTGTGATTGGGAAACGATTTAAAATGCATCTCAGTTTTCGTATCCTGGTCCTCGGGTTCACCATTCCAGATGCTTTACTAACACTCTCCCCGCTTGGAGAGTCAGTGCCTTTAACCTCCTGTTTGGCACAGCTTGCCATTTCTGTGCAAGATGAACAGGAATAGGGAGAACCAATGAGAGACTAGCTGTAGGTGTCTGCACGGGCAAATGTAACGCTCATTGCCCACCAGGAAGAGGAATTAAACAAAGGCTCAGTGTGCCCTGCTGGAAACAGATTAGGGCCTGAAGCAATCCTGCGGTTTTGTGCCCAGCTCACAAGAAAGCGAGTTGAAGAAAGGAGCTCAGGGGCACTGTACTTCACAAACCTGCAGAGTTATAATTGACAGCTATCCTCCAAAAATATATTGAAGTAAGCCTGCGAAGGGGACTTGAAAGCGGGGCAGAATTTCAGGAAAACGATTGCAGGGGGTAGACTGGAATTGCCCTGAAAGCATAGGAAAAGAGGCACAACGTCGACAATGATGCACTTGGCCAAAAAGGGCGTATGCGTTTTTTCCTCAATATATTCAGGAAAAAACGCATACGCCCTTTTTGGCCAACCAAGCAAGCCTGTAAAGGAAATCTGCACTACAATCAAATCTCACTGCCCCCCCGGGCAAAAGGGCCATCTGAAAAAAGTGTAAAATCCAGAAAGGTAGGACAGGATATGGAGAACAGGGAGCCTTGTTATGCTGATTGGCAGGATGTAAATTGCCAGCAGCCACCCTGGAGAAGTGTATGGTGTTTCCTGAAACACGTAAGAAACAAAGCAACACAGCCTATGGCACTTCCACTTATGGACCTATAGCTTACGGAAATTAAAATCAAAAACAGACAGCCACCCCAATATTTGGGACGGCTGTGTTCACAAGAAGCTCGTCTACAGTATCAGGTAAATATCCCAGAAAGAAAAAATGGATAAAGAAGTTGTGGCACGTACGTACAATGCAATTTCACTCAGCAATGAAATCTGTGTCATCAGGCCCGTAGCGGCATAGTGAGTGGATGCAGGTACTGTGATTCTACGTGAACTACGTCACACATAAAAAGAAACATCATAAGATATCACTAATACACGGAATGTAAACTTGACTACACATGAACTGAATTACAAAAAAAAACAGGGTCTCAAATTTAGAAAACCAACTAGTGCTTGCTTATGGGGAAAGGTGCGTTGGGGTGCTGCATAAAACCAGAGACTGAAATTACCACAGATAACTTTCCATAAGCCAAATATGTAATAGACAAGACCTACTCCTTGCTCAACGAAATGGACCCAACACCACATATTCAACGCCTAGGAATATACCTGACTAGGAAGAATCTTAAAACCCATGAATATATATGTCTCCGTAAGAGAATCAAGCGTGTGTACAGCGGCCGAAACGCAGCAGTGAAAATCCGATAAATCCCATTATCAAAATAAATTTCGAAAACAAAACACAAAGACAGTGAAATAGAGAGCAATTCTTAACTAATTCACTCAGGGCATGTGATGCAACCGGGATTGACCACATCTACACCCAGAGCTGGTTGAGACATAAGGCTGGACACTTCAGGCTGATAGCATTGGTGAGTTTCAGTGAGCAAATGCAGACCCTTTGAAGTCATACTGCATGGTACCCATTCCATGGGTCCCAACTCTCCAGGTTCTAGGGATTCTTCCTCTAGCTAAAACATGCATGGGAAACCCAGAGTATCGTCCACTGTGTGATTGGGAAATGATTTAAAATGCATCTCAGTTTTCGTTTCCTGATCCTCGGGTTCACCATTCCAGATGCTTTACTAACACTCTCCCCGCTTGGAGAGTCAGTGCCTTTAACCTCCTGTTTGGCACAGCTTGCAATTTCTGTGCAAGATGAACAGGAATAGGGAGAACCAATGAGAGACTAGCTGTAGGTGTCTGCACGGGCAAATGTAACGCTCATTGCCCACCAGGAAGAGGAATTAAACAAAGGCTCAGTGTGCCCTGCTGGAAACAGATTAGGGCCTGAAGCAATCCTGCGGTTTTGTGCCCAGCTCACAAGAAAGCGAGTTGAAGAAAGGAGCTCAGGGGCACTCTACTTCACAAACCTGCAGAGTTATAAATGACAGCTATCCTCCAAAAATATATTGAAGTTAGCCTGCAAAGGGGACTTGAAAGCGGGGCTGAATTTCAGGAATACGATTGCAGGGTGTAGACTGGAATTGCCCTGAAAGCATAGGAAAAGAGGCACAACGTCGACAATGATGCACTTGGCCAAAAAGGGCGTATGCGTTTTTTCCTGAATATATTCAGGAAAAAACGCATACGCCCTTTTTGGCCAACCAAGCAAGCCTGTAAAGGAAATCTGAACTACAATGAAATCTCACTGCCCCTCCGGGCAAAAGGGCCATCTGAAAAAAGTGTAAAATCCAGAAAGGTAGGACAGGATATGGAGAACAGGGAGCCTTGTTATGCTGATTGGCAGGACGTAAATTGCCAGCAGCCACCCTGGAGAAGTGTATGGTGTTTCCTGAAACACGTAAGAAACAAAGCAACACAGCCTATGGCACTTCCACTTATGGTCCTATAGCTTACGGAAATTAAAATCAAACACAGACAGCCACCCCAATATATGGGACGGCTGTGTTCACAAGAAGCTCGTCTACAGTATCAGGTAAATATCCCAGAAAGCAAAAAATGGATAAAGAAGTTGTGGCACGTACGTGCAATGCAATATCACTCAGCAATGAAATCTGTGTCATCAGGCCCGTAGCGGCATAGTAAGTGGATGCAGGTATGGTGATTCTACGTGAACTATGTCACACAGAAAAAGAAACATCATAAGATATCACTAATACACGGAATGTAAACTTGACTACACATGAACTGAATTACAAAACAGAACAGGGTCTCAAATTTAGAAAACCAACTAGTGCTTGCTTATGGGGAAAGGTGCATTGGGGTGCTGCATAAAACCAGAGACTGAAATTAGCACAGATAACATTCCATAAGCCAAATATGTAATAGACAAGACCTACTCCTTGCTCAACGAAATGGACTCAACACCACATATTCAATGCCTAGGAATATACCTGACTAGGAAGAATCTTAAAACCCATGGATATATATGTCTCCGTAAGAGAATCAAGCGTGTGTACAGCGGCGGAAATGCAGCAGTGAAAATCCGATAAATCCCATTATCAAAATAAATTTTGAAAACAAAACACAAAGACAGTGAAATAGAGAGCAATTCTTAAATAATTCACTCAGGGCATGTGATGCAACCGGGATTGATCACATCTACACCCAGAGCTGGTTGAGACATAAGGCTGGACACTTAAGGCTGATAGCACTGGTGAGTTTCGGTGAGCAAATGCAGACCCTTTGAAGTCATACTGCATGGTACCCATTCCATGGGTCCCAACTCTCCAGGTTCAAGGCATTCTTCCTCCAGCTAAAACATGCATGGGAAACCCAGAGTATCGTCTACCGTGTGATTGGGAAACGATTTAAAATGCATCTCAGTTTTCGTATCCTGGTCCTCGGGTTCACCATTCCTGATGCTTTACTAACACTCTCCCCGCTTGGAGAGTCAGTGCCTTTAACCTCCTGTTTGGCACAGCTTGCCATTTCTGTGCAAGATGAACAGGAATAGGGAGAACCAATGAGAAACTAGCTGTAGGTGTCTGCACGGGCAAATGTAACGCTCATTGCCCACCAGGAAGAGGAATTAAACAAAGGCTCAGTGTGCCCTGCTGGAAACAGATTAGGGCCTGAAGCAATCCTGCGGTTTTGTGCCCAGCTCACAAGAAAGCGAGTTGAAGAAAGGAGTTCAGGGGCACTGTACTTCACAAACCTGCAGAGTTATAAATGACAGCTATCCTCCAAAAATATATTGAAGTAAGCCTGCGAAGGGGACTTGAAACCGGGGCTGAATTTCAGGAAAACGATTGCAGGGGGTAGACTGGAATTGCCCTGAAAGCATAGGAAAAGAGGCACAACGTCGACAATGATGCACTTGGCCAAAAAGGGCGTATGCGTTTTTTTCCTCAATATATTCAGGAAAAAACGCATACGCCCTTTTTGGCCAACCAAGCAAGCCTGTAAAGGAAATCTGCACTACAATGAAGTCTCACTGCCCACCCCCTCGGGGCAAAAGGGCCATCTGAAAAAAGTGTAAAATCCAGAAAGGTAGGACAGGATATGGAGAACAGGGAGCCTTGTTATGCTGATTGGCAGGATGTCAATTGCCAGCAGCCACCCTGGAGAAGTGTATGGTGTTTCCTGAAACACATAAGAAACAGAGCAACACAGCCTATGGCACTTCCACTTATGGTCCTATAGCTTACGGAAATTAAAATCAAAAACAGACAGCCACCCCAAAGTTTGGGACGGCTTGTTCCCAAGAAGCTCGTCTACAGTACCAGGTAAATATCCCAGAAAGCAAAAAATGGATAAATAATTTGTGGCACGTACGTGCAATGCAATATCACACAGCAATGAAATCTGTGTCATCAGGCCCGTAGCGGCATAGTCAGTGGATGGAGATACGGTGATTCTACGTGAACTACGTCACACAGAAAAAGAAACATCATAAGATATCACTAATACACGGAATGAAAACTTGACTACACATGAACTGAATTACAAAACAGAACAGGGTCTCAAATTTAGAAAACCAACTACTGCTTGCTTATGGGGAAAGGTGCCATGGGGTGCTGCATAAAACCAGAGACTGAAATTAGCACAGATAACTTTCCATAAGCCAAATATGTAATAGACAAGACCTACTCCTTGCTCAACGAAATGGACCCAACACCACATATTCAACGCCTAGGAATATACCTGACTAGGAAGAATCTTAAAACCCATGGATATATATGTCTCCGTAAGAGAATCAAGCGTGTGTACAGCGGCCGAAACGCAGCAGTGAAAATCCGATAAATCCCATTATCAAAATAAATTTCGAAAACAAAACACAAAGACAGAGAAATAGAGAGCAATTGTTAAATAATTCACTCAGGGCATGTGATGCAACCGGGATTGACCACATCTACACCCTGAGCTGGTTGAGACATAAGGCTGGACACTTCAGGCTGATAGCATTGGTGAGTTTCGGTGAGCAAATGCAGACCCTTTGAAGTCATACTGCATGGTACCTATTCCATGGGTCCCAACTCTTCAGGTTCAAGGGATTCTTCCTCCAGCTAAAACATGCATGGGAAACCCAGAGTATCGTCCACCGTGTGATTGGGAAACGATTTAAAATGCATCTCAGTTTTCGTATCCTGGTCCTCGGGTTCACCATTCCAGATGCTTTACTAACACTCTCCCCGCTTGGAGAGTCAGTGCCTTTAACCTCCTCTTTGGCACAGCTTGCAATTTCTGTGCAAGATGAACAGGAATAGGGAGAACCAATGAGAGACTAGCTGTAGGTGTCTGCACGGGCAAATGTAACGCTCATTGCCCACCAGGAAGAACAATTAAACAAAGGCTCAGTGTGCCCTGCTGGAAACAGATTAGGGCCTTAAGCAATCCTGCGGTTTTGTGCCCAGCTCACAAGAAAGCGAGTTGAAGAAAGGAGCTCAGGGGCACTGTAATTCACAAACCTGCAGAGTTATAAATGACAGCTATCTTCCAAAAGTATATTGAAGTATGCCTGCGAAGGGGACTTGAAAGCAGGGCAGAATTTCAGGAAAACGATTGCAGGGGGTAGACTGGAATTGCCCTGAAAGCATAGGAAAAGAGGCACAACGTCGACAATGATGCACTTGGCCAAAAATTGCGTAAGTGTTTTTTCCTGAATATATTCAGGAAAAAACGCATACGCCCTTTTTGGCCAACCAAGCAAGCCTGTAAAGGAAATCTGCACTACAATGAAATCTCACTGCCCCCCGGCAAAAGGGCCATCTGAAAAAAGTGTAAAATCCAGAAAGGTAGGACAGGATATGGAGAACAGGGAGCCTTTTTATGCTGATTGGCAGGATGTAAACTGTGAACAGCCACCCTGGAGAAGTGTATGGTGTTTCCTGAAACACGTAAGAAATAAAGCAACACAGCCTATCTCAATTGCACTTATGGTCCTATTCCTTAGGGAAATTAAAATCAAAAACAGAGAGCCACCCCAAAGTTTGGGACGGCTGTGTTCCCAAGAAGCTCGTCCAGAGTACCAGGTAAATATCCCAGAAAGCAAAAAATGGATAAATAATTTGTGGCACGTACGTGCAATGCAATATCACTCAGCAATGAAATCTGTGTCATCAGGCCTGTAGCGGCATAGTGAGTGGATGCAGGTACGGTGATTCTACGTGAACTACCTCACACAGAAAAAGAAACATCATAAGATATCACTAATACACGGAATGTAAACTTGACTACACATGAACTGAATTACAAAACAGAACAGGATCTCAAATTTAGAAAACCAACTAGTGCTTGCTTATGGGGAAAGGTGCCTTGGGGTGCTGCATAAAAGCAGAGACTGAAATTAGCACCGATAACATTCCATAAGCCAAATATGTAATAGACAAGACCTACACCTTGCTCAACGAAATGGACTCAACACCACATATTCAACGCCTAGGAATGTACCTGACTAGGAAGAATCATAAAACCCATGGATTTATATGTCTCCGTAAGAGAATCAAGCGTGTGTACAGCGGCATAAATGCAGCAGTGAAAATCTGATAAAATCCATTATCAAAATAAATTTCAAAAACAAAACACAAAGACAGTGAAATAGAGAGCAATTCTTAAATAATTCACTCAGGGCATGTGATGCAACCGGGATTTAACACATCTACACCCAGAGCTGGTTGAGACATAAGGCTGGGCACTTCAGGCTGATAGCATTGGTGAGTTTCGGTGAGCAAATGCAGACCCTTTGAAGTCATACTGCATGGTACCCATTCCATGGGTCCCAACTCTCCAGGATCAAGGGATTCTTCCTCCAGCTAAAACATGCATGGGAAACACAGAGTATCGTCCACCGTGTGATTGGGAGACGATTTAAAATGCATCTCAGTTTTCGATTCCTGGTCCTCGGGTTCAACATTCCAGATGCTTTACTAACACTCTCCCCGCTTGGAGAGTCAGTGCCTTTAACCTCCTCTTTGGCACAGCTTGCAATTTCTGTGCAAGATGAACAGGAATAGGGAGAACCAATGAGAGACTAGCTGTAGGTGTCTGCACGGGCAAAGGTAATGCTCATTTCCCACCAGGAAGAGGAATTAACCAAAGGCTCAGTGTGCCCTGCCGGAAACAGATTAGGGCCTGAAGCAATCCTGCGGTTTTGTGCCCAGCTCACAAGAAAGCGAGTTGAAGAAAGGAGCTCAGGGGCACTGTAATTCACAAACCTGCAGAGTTATAAATGACAGCTATCCTCCAAAAATATATTGAAGTAAGCCTGCGAAGGGGACTTGAAATCGGGGCAGAATTTCAGGAAAACGATTGCAGGGGTTAGACTGGAATTGCCCTGAAAGCATAGGAAAAGAGGCAGAACTTCGAAAATGATGCACTTGGCCAAAAAGGGCGTATGCGTTTTTTCCTGAATATATTCAGGAAAAAACGCATACGCCCTTTTAGGCCAACCAAGCAAGCCTGTAAAGGAAATCTGCACTACAATGAAGTCTCACTGCCCCCTGGGCAAAAGGGCCATCTGAAAAAAGTGTAAAATCCAGAAAGGTAGGACAGGATATGGAGAACAGGGAGCCTTGTTATGCTGATTGGCAGGATGTAAATTGCCAGCAGCCACCCTGGAGAAGTGTATGGTGTTTCCTGAAACACGTAAGAAACAAAGCAACACAGCCTATTGCACTTCCACTTATGGTCCTAAAGCTTACGGAAATTAAAATCAAAAACAGACAGCCACCCCAATATTTGGGACGGCTGTGTTCACAAGAAGCTCGTCTACAGTATCAGGTAAATATCCCAGAAAGCAAAAAATGGATAAAGAAGTTGTGGCACGTACGTACAATGCAATATCACACAGCAATGAAATCTGTGTCATCAGGCCCGTAGCGGCATAGTCAGTGGATGGAGATACGGTGATTCTACGTGAACTACGTCACACAGAAAAAGAAACATCATAAGATATCACTAATACACGGAATGAAAACTTGACTACACATGAACTGAATTACAAAACAGAACAGGGTCTCAAATTTAGAAAACCAACTAGTGCTTGCTTATGGGGAAAGGTGCCTTGGGGTGCTGCATAAAACCAGAGACTGAAATTAGCACAGATAACTTTCCATAAGCCAAATATGTAATAGAAAAGACCTACTCCTTGCTCAACGAAATGGACCCAACACCACATATTCAACGCCTAGGAATATACCTGACTAGGAAGAATCTTAAAACCCATGGATATATATGTCTCCGTAAGAGAATCAAGCGTGTGTACAGCGGCCGAAACGCAGCAGTGAAAATCCGATAAATCCCATTATCAAAATAAATTTCGAAAACAAAACACAAAGACAGAGAAATAGAGAGCAATTGTTAAATAATTCACTCAGGGCATGTGATGCAACCGGGATTGACAACATCTACACCCAGAGCTGGTTGAGACATAAGGCTGGACACTTCAGGCTGATAGCATTGGTGAGTTTCGGTGAGCAAATGCAGACCCTTTGAAGTCATACTGCATGGTACCTATTCCATGGGTCCCAACTCTTCAGGTTCAAGGGATTCTTCCTCCAGCTAAAACATGCATGGGAAACCCAGAGTATCGTCCACCGTGTGATTGGGAAACGATTTAAAATGCATCTCAGTTTTCGTATCCTGGTCCTCGGGTTCACCATTCCAGATGCTTTACTAACACTCTCCCCGCTTGGAGAGTCAGTGCCTTTAACCTCCTCTTTGGCACAGCTTGCAATTTCTGTGCAAGATGAACAGGAATAGGGAGAACCAATGAGAGACAAGCTGTAGGTGTCTGCACGGGCAAATGTAACGCTCATTGCCCACCAGGAAGAACAATTAAACAAAGGCTCAGTGTGCCCTGCTGGAAACAGATTAGGGCCTTAAGCAATCCTGCGGTTTTGTGCCCAGCTCACAAGAAAGCGAGTTGAAGAAAGGAGCTCAGGGGCACTGTAATTCACAAACCTGCAGAGTTATAAATGACAGCTAACTTCCAAAAGTATATTGAAGTAAGCCTGCGAAGGGGACTTGAAAGCAGGGCAGAATTTCAGGAAAACGATTGCAGGGGGTAGACTGGAATTGCCCTGAAAGCATAGGAAAAGAGGCACAACGTCGACAATGATGCACTTGGCCAAAAATTGCGTAAGTGTTTTTTCCTGAATATATTCAGGAAAAAACGCATACGCCCTTTTTGGCCAACCAAGCAAGCCTGTAAAGGAAATCTGCACTACAATGAAATCTCACTGCCCCCCGGCAAAAGGGCCATCTGAAAAAAGTGTAAAATCCAGAAAGGTAGGACAGGATATGGAGAACAGGGAGCCTTGTTATGCTGATTGGCAGGATGTAAACTGTGAACAGCCACCCTGGAGAAGTGTATGGTGTTTCCTGAAACATGTAAGAAATAAAGCAACACAGCCTATCTCAATTGCACTTATGGTCCTATTCCTTAGGGAAATTAAAATCAAAAACAGAGAGCCACCCCAAAGTTTGGGACGGCTGTGTTCCCAAGAAGCTCGTCCAGAGTACCAGGTAAATATCCCAGAAAGCAAAAAATGGATAAATAATTTGTGGCACGTACGTGCAATGCAATATCACTCAGCAATGAAATCTGTGTCATCAGGCCTGTAGCGGCATAGTGAGTGGATGCAGGTACGGTGATTCTACGTGAACTACCTCACACAGAAAAAGAAACATCATAAGATATCACTAATACACGGAATGTAAACTTGACTACACATGAACTGAATTACAAAACAGAACAGGATCTCAAATTTAGAAAACCAACTAGTGCTTGCTTATGGGGAAAGGTGCCTTGGGGTGCTGCATAAAAGCAGAGACTGAAATTAGCACCGATAACATTCCATAAGCCAAATATGTAATAGACAAGACCTACACCTTGCTCAACGAAATGGACTCAAAACCACATATTCAACGCCTAGGAATATACCTGACTAGGAAGAATCATAAAACCCATGGATTTATATGTCTCCGTAAGAGAATCAAGCGTGTGTACAGCGGCATAAATGCAGCAGTGAAAATCTGATAAATCCCATTATCAAAATAAATTTCAAAAACAAAACACAAAGACAGTGAAATAGAGAGCAATTCTTAAATAATTCACTCAGGGCATGTGATGCAACCGGGATTGACCACATCTACACCCAGAGCTGGTTGAGACATAAGGCTGGACACTTCAGGCTGATAGCATTGGTGAGTTTCGGTGAGCAAATGCAGACCCTTTGAAGTCATACTGCATGGTACCCATTCCATGGGTCCCAACTCTCCAGGTTCAAGGGATTCTTCCTCCAGCTAAAACATGCATGGGAAACACAGAGTATCGTCCACCGTGTGATTGGGAGACGATTTAAAATGCATCTCAGTTTTCGATTCCTGGTCCTCGGGTTCACCATTCCAGATGCTTTACTAACACTCTCCCCGCTTGGAGAGTCAGTGCCTTTAACCTCCTCTTTGGCACAGCTTGCAATTTCTGTGCAAGATGAACAGGAATAGGGAGAACCAATGAGAGACAAGCTGTAGGTGTCTGCACGGGCAAAGGTAACGCTCATTTCCCACCAGGAAGAGGAATTAACCAAAGGCTCAGTGTGCCCTGCCGGAAACAGATTAGGGCCTGAAGCAATCCTGCGGTTTTGTGCCCAGCTCACAAGAAAGCGAGTTGAAGAAAGGAGCTCAGGGGCACTGTAATTCACAAACCTGCAGAGTTATAAATGACAGCTATCCTCCAAAAATATATTGAAGTAAGCCTGCGAAGGGGACTTGAAATCGGGGCAGAATTTCAGGAAAACGATTGCAGGGGGTAGACTGGAATTGCCCTGAAAGCATAGGAAAAGAGGCACAATGTCGACAATGATGCACTTGGCCAAAAAGGGCGTACGCGTTTTTTCCTGAATATATTCAGGAAAAAACGCGTACGCCCTTTTTGGCCAACCAAGCAAGCCTGTAAAGGAAATCTGCACTACAATAAAGTCTCACTGCCCCCCGGGCAAAAGGGCCATCTGAAAAAAGTGTAAAATACAGAAAGGTAGGACAGGATATGGAGAACAGGGAGCCTTGTTATGCTGATTGGCAGGATGTCAATTGCCAGCAGCCACCCTGGAGAAGTGTATGGTGTTTCCTGAAACACATAAGAAACAGAGCAACACAGCCTATGGCACTTCCACTTATGGTCCTATAGCTTACGGAAATTAAAATCAAAAACAGACAGCCACCCCAATATTTGGGACGGCTGTGTTCACAAGAAGCTCGTCTACAGTATCAGGTAAATATCCCAGAAAGCAAAAAATGGATAAAGAAATTGTGGCACGTACGTACAATGCAATATCACTTAGCAATGAAATCTGTGTCATCACACCCGTAGCGGCATAGTGAGTGGAGGCAGGTACGGTGATTCTACGTGAACTACGTCACACAGAAAAAGAAACATCATAAGATATCACTAATACACGGAATGTAAACTTGACTACACATGAACTGAATTACAAAACAGAACAGGGTCTCAAATTTAGAAAACCAACTAGTGCTTGCTTATGGGGAAAGGTGCATTGGGGTGCTGCATAAAACCAGAGACTGAAATTAGCACAGATAACTTTCCATAAGCCAAATATGTAATAGACAAGACCTACTCCTTGCTCAACGAAATGGACCCAACACCACATATTCAACGCCTAGGAATATACCTGACTAGGAAGAATCTTAAAACCCATGGATATATATGTCTCCGTAAGAGAATCAAGCGTGTGTACAGCGGCCGAAACGCAGCAGTGAAAATCCGATAAATCCCATTATCAAAATAAATTTCGAAAACAAAACACAAAGACATTGAAATAGAGAGCAATTCTTAAATAATTCACTCAGGGCATGTGATGCAACCGGGATTGACCACATCTACACCCAGAGCTGGTTGAGACATAAGGCTGGACACTTCAGGCTGATAGCATTGGTGAGTTTCGGTGAGCAAATGCAGACCCTTTGAAGTCATACTGCATGGTACCCATTCCATGGGTCCCAACTCTCCAGGTTCAAGGCATTCTTCCTCCAGCTAAAACATGCATGGGAAACCCAGAGTATCGTCCACCGTGTGATTGGGAAATGATTTAAAATGCATCTCAGTTTTCGTACCCTGGTCCTCGGGTTCACCATTCCAGATGCTTTACTAACACTCTCCCCGCTTGGAGAGTCAGTGCCTTTAACCTCCTCTTTGGCACAGCTTGCAATTTCTGTGCAAGATGAACAGGAATAGGGAGAACCAATGAGAGACTAGCTGTAGGTGTCTGCACGGGCAAATGTAACGCTCATTGCCCACCAGGAAGAACAATTAAACAAAGGCTCAGTGTGCCCTGCTGGAAACAAATTAGGGCCTTAAGCAATCCTGCGGTTTTGTGCCCAGCTCACAAGAAAGCGAGTTGAAGAAAGGAGCTCAGGGGCACTGTAATTCACAAACCTGCAGAGTTATAAATGACAGCTATCTTCCAAAAGTATATTGAAGTAAGCCTGCGAAGGGGACTTGAAAGCAGGGCAGAATTTCAGGAAAACGATTGCAGGGGGTAGACTGGAATTGCCCTGAAAGCATAGGAAAAGAGGCACAACGTCGACAATGATGCACTTGGCCAAAAAGGGCGTATGCGTTTTTTCCTGAATATATTCAGGAAAAAACGCATACGCCCTTTTTGGCCAACCGAGCAAGCCTGTAAAGGAAATCTGCACTACAATGAAATCTCACTGCCCCCCGGCAAAAGGGCCATCTGAAAAAAGTGTAAAATCCAGAAAGGTAGGACAGGATATGGAGAACAGGGAGCCTTGTTATTCTGATTGGCAGGATGTAAATTGTGAACAGCCACCCTGGAGAAGTGTATGGTGTTTCCTGAAACACATAAGAAATAAAGCAACACAGCCTATGGCAATTGCACTTATGGTCCTATTCCTTAGGGAAATTAAAATCAAAAAGAGAGAGCCACCCCAAAGTTTGGGACGGCTGTGTTCCCAAGAAGCTCGTCTACAGTACCAGGTAAATATCCCAGAAAGCAAAAAATGGATAAAGAAGTTGTGGCACGTATGTGCAATGCAATATCACTCAGCAATGAAATCTGTGTCATCAGGCCCGTAGCGGCATAGTGAGTGGATGCAGGTACGGTGATTCTACGTGAACTACGTCACACAGAAATAGAAACATCATAAGATATCACTAATACACGGAATGTAAACTTGACTACACATGAACTGAATTACAAAACAGAACAGGGTCTCAAATTTAGAAAACCAACAATTGCTTGCTTATGGGGAAAGGTGCCTTGGGGTGCTGCATAAAACCAGAGACTGAAATTAGCACAGATAACATTCCATAAGCCAAATATTTAATAGACAAGACCTACTCCTTGCTCAACGAAATGGACTCAACACCACATATTCAACGCCTAGGAATATACCTGACTAGGAAGAATCTTAAAACCCATGGATATATATGTCTCCGTAAGAGAATCAAGGGTGTGTACAGCGGCCGATACACAGCAGTGAAAATCCGATAAATCCCATTATCAAAATAAATTTCGAAAACAAAACACAAAGACAGTGAAATAGAGAGCAATTCTTAAATAATTCACTCAGGGCATGTGATGCAACCGGGATTGACCACATCTACACCCAGAGCTGATTGAGACATAAGGCTGGACACTTCAGGCTAATAGCATTGGTGAGTTTCGGTGAGCAAATGCAGACCCTTTGAAGTCATACTGCATGGTACCTATTCCATGGGTCCCAACTCTTCAGGTTCAAGGGATTCTTCCTCCAGCTAAAACATGCATGGGAAACCCAGAGTATCGTCCACCGTGTGATTGGGAAACGATTTAAAATCATCTCAGTTTTCGTATCCTGGTCCTCGGGTTTACCATTCCAGATGCTTTACTAACACTCTCCCCGCTTGGAGAGTCAGTGCCTTTAACCTCCTCTTTGGCACAGCTTGCAATTTCTTTGCAAGATGAACAGGAATAGGGAGAACCAATGAGAGACTAGCTGTAGGTGTCTGCACGGGCAAATGTAACGCTCATTGCCCACCAGGAAGAGGAATTAAACAAAGGCTCAGTGTGCCCTGCTGGAAACAGATTAGGGCCTGAAGCAATCCTGCGGTTTTGTGCCCAGCTCACAAGAAAGCGAGTTGAAGAAAGGAGCTCAGGGGCACTGTAATTCACAAACCTGCAGAGTTATAAATGACAGCTATCTTCCAAAAGTATACTGAAGTAAGCCTGCGTAGGGGACTTGAAAGCGGGGCAGAATTTCAGGAAAACGATTGCAGGGGGTAGACAGGAATTGCCCTGAAAGCATAGGAAACGAGGCACAACGTCGACAATGATGCACTTGGCCAAAAAGGGCGTATGCGTTTTTTCCTGAATATATTCAGGAAAAAACGCATACGCCCATTTTGGCCAACCAAGCAAGCCTGTAAAGGAAATCTGCACTACAATGAAGTCTCACTGCACCCCGGGCAAGAGGGCCATCTGAAAAAAGTGTAAAATCCAGAAAGGTAGGACAGGATATGGAGAACAGGGAGCCTTGTTATGCTAATTGGCAGGATGTAAATTGCCAACAGCCACCCTGGAGAAGTGTATGGTATTTCCTGAAACACGTAAGAAATAAAGCAACACAGCCTATGGCAATTGCACTTATGGTCCTATTCCTTAGGGAAATTAAAATCAAAAACAGAGAGCCACCGCAAAATTTGGGACGGCTGTGTTCCCAAGAAGCTCGTCTACAGTACCAGGTAAATATCCCAGAAAGCAAAAAAATGGATAAAGAAGTTGTGGCACGTACGTGCAATGCAATATCACTCAGCAATGAAATCTGTGTCATCAGGCCCGTAGCGGCATAGTGAGTGGATGCAGGTACGGTGATTCTACGTGAACTACGTCACACAGAAATAGAAACATCATAAGATATCACTAATACACGGAATGTAAACTTGACTACACATGAACTGAATTACAAAACAGAACAGGGTCTCAAATTTAGAAAACCAACTAGTGCTTGCTTATGGGGAAAGGTGCCCTGGGGTGCTGCATAAAACCAGAGACTGAAATTAGCACAGATAACTTTCCATAAGCCAAATATGTAATAGACAAGACCTACTCCTTGTTCAACGAAATGGACCCAACACCACATATTCAACGCCTAGGAATATACCTGACTAGGAAGAATCTTAAAACCCATGGATATATATGTCTCCGTAAGAGAATCAAGCGTGTGTACAGCGGCATAAACGCAGCAGTGAAAATCCGATAAATCCCATTATCAAAATAAATTTCAAAAACAAAACACAAAGACAGTGAAATAGAGAGCAATTCTTAAATAATTCACTCAGGGCAGGTGATGCAACCGGGATTTAACACATCTACACCCAGAGCTGGTTGAGACATAAGGCTGGACACTTCAGGCTGATAGCATTGGTGAGTTTCGGTGAGTAAATGCAGACCCTTTGAAGTCATACTGCATGGTACCCATTCCATGGGTCCCAACTCTCCAGGTTCAAGGGATTCTTCCTCCAGCTAAAACATGCATGGGAAACCCAGAGAATCGTCCACCGTGTGATTGGGAAACGATTTAAAATGCATCTCAGTTTTCGTATCCTGGTCCTCGGGTTCACCATTCCAGATGCTTTACTAACACTCTCCCCGCTTGGAGAGTCAGTGCCTTTAACCTCCTCTTTGGCACAGCTTGCAATTTCTGTGCAAGATGAACAGGAATAGGGAGAACCAATGAGAGACTAGCTGTAGGTGTCTGCACGGGCAAATGTAACGCTCATTGCCCACCAGGAAGAGGAATTAAACAAAGGCTCAGTGTGCCCTGCTGGAAACAGATTAGGGCCTGAAGCAATCCTGTGGTTTTGTGCCCAGCTCACAAGAAAGCGAGTTGAAGAAAGGAGCTCAAGGGCACTGTAATTCACAAACCTGCAGAGTTATAAATGACAGCTATCCTTCAAAAATATATTGAAGTAAGCCTGCGAAGGGGACTTGAAAGCGGGGCAGAATTTCAGGAAAACGATTGCAGGGGGTAGACTGGAATTGCCCTGAAAGCATAGGAAAAGAGGCACACCGTCGACAATGATGCACTTGGCCAAAAACTGCGTATGCGTTTTTTCCTGAATATATTCAGGAAAAAACGCATACGCCCTTTTTGGCCAACCAAGCAAGCCTGTAAAGGAAATCTGCACTACAATGAAATCTCACTGCCCCCCGGGCAAAAGGGCCATCTGAAAAAAGTGTAAAATCCAGAAAGGTAGGACAGGATATGGAGAACAGGGAGCCTTGTTATGCTAATTGGCAGGATGTAAATTGCCAGCAGCCACCCTGGAGAAGTGTATGGTGTTTCCTGAAACACGTAAGAAACAAAGCAACACAGCCTATGGCACTTCCACTTATGGTCCTATAGCTTACGGAAATTAAAATCAAAAACAGACAGCCACCCCAATATTTGGGACGGCTGTGTTCACAAGAAGCTCGTCTACTGTATCAGGTAAATATCCCAGAAAGCAAAAAATGGATAAAGAAGTTGTGACACGTACGTGCAATGCAATATCACTCAGCAATGAAATCTGTGTCATCAGGCCCGTAGCGGCATATGAGTGGATGCAGGTACGGTGATTCTACGTGAACTACGTCACACAGAAAAAGAAACATCATAAGATATCACTAATACACGGAATGTAAACTTGACTACACATGAACTGAATTACAAAACAGAACAGGGTCTCAAATTTAGAAAACCAACTAGTGCTTGCTTATGGGGAAAGGTGCGTTGGGGTGCTGCATAAAACCAGAGACTGAAATTAGCACAGATAACATTCCATAAGCCAAATATGTAATAGACAAGACCTACTCCTTGCTCAACGAAATGGACTCAACACCACATATTCAACGCCTAGGAATATACCTGACTAGGAAGAATCTTAAAACCCATGGATATATATATCTCGGTAAGAGAATCAAGCGTGTGTACAGCGGCGGAAATGCAGCAGTGAAAATCCGATAAATCCCATTATCAAAATAAATTTCGAAAACAAAACACAAAGACAGTGAAATAGAGAGCAATTCTTAAATAATTCACTCAGGGCATGTGATGCACCCGGGATTGACCACATCTACACCCAGAGCTGGTTGAGACATAAGGCTGGACACTTCAGGCTGATAGCATTGGTGAGTTTCGGTGAGCAAATGCAGACCCTTTGAAGTCATACTGCATGGTACCCAATCCATGGGTCCCAACTCTCCAGGTTCAAGGCATTCTTCCTCTAGCTAAAACATGCATGGGAAACCCAGAGTATCGTCCACCGTGTGATTGGGAAACGATTTAAAATGCATCTCAGTTTTCGTATCCTGGTCCTCGGGTTCACCATTCCAGATGCTTTACTAAAACTCTCCCCGCTTGGAGAGTCAGTGCCTTTAACCTCCTGTTTGGTACAGCTTGCAATTTCTGTGCAAGATGAACAGGAATAGGGAGAACCAATGAGAGACTAGCTGTAGGTGTCTGCACGGGCAAATGTAACGCTCATTTCCCACCAGGAAGAGGAATTAACCAAAGGCTCAGCGTGCCCTGCCGGAAACAGATTAGGGCCTGAAGCAATCCTGCGGTTTTGTGCCCAGCTCACAAGAAAGCGAGTTGAAGAAAGGAGCTCAGGGGCACTGTAATTCACAAACCTGCAGAGTTATAAATGACAGCTATCCTCCAAAAATATATTGAAGTAAGCCTGCGAAGGGAACTTGAAAGCGGGGCTGAATTTCAGGAAAACGATTGCAGGGGGTAGACTGGAATTGCCCTGAAAGCATAGGAAAAGAGGCACAACGTCGACAATGATGCACTTGGCCAAAAAGGGCGTATGCGTTTTTTTCCTGAATATATTTAGGAAAAAAACGCATACGCCCTTTTTGGCCAACCAAGCAAGCCTGTAAAGGAAATCTGCACTACAATGAAATCTCACTGCCCCCCCGGGCAAAAGGGCCATCTGAAAAAAGTGTAAAATCCAGAAAGGTAGGACAGGATACGGAGAACAGGGAGCCTGGTTATGCTGATTGGCAGGATGTAAATTGCCAGCAGCCACTCTGGAGAAGTGCATGGTGTTTCCTGAAACACGTAAGAAACAAAGCAACACAGCCTATGGCACTTCCACTTATGGTCTTATAGCTTACGGAAATTAAAATCAAAAACAGACAGCCACCCCAATATTTGGGACGGCTGTGTTCACAAGAAGCTCGTCTACAGTATCAGGTAAATATCCCAGACAGCAAAAAATGGATAAAGAAGTTGTGGCACGTACGTACAATGCAATATCACTCAGCAATGAAATCTGTGTCATCAGGCCCGTAGCGGCATTGTGAGTGGATGCAGGTACGGTGATTCTACGTGAACTACGTCACACAGAAAAAGAAACATCATAAGATATCACTAATACACGGAATGTAAACTTGACTACACATGAACTGAATTACAAAACAGAACAGGGTCTCAAATTTAGAAAACCAACTAGTGCTTGCTTATGGGGAAAGGTGCCTTGGGGTGCTGCATAAAACCAGAGACTGAAATTAGCACAGATAACATTCCATAAGCCAAATATGTAATAGACAAGACCTACTCCTTGCTCAACGAAATGGACTCAACACCACATATTCAACGCCTAGGAATATACCTGACTAGGAAGAATCTTAAAACCCATGGATATATATGTCTCCGTAAGAGAATCAAGCGTGTGTACAGCGGCCGAAACGCAGCAGTGAAAATCCGATAAATCCCATTATCAAAATAAATTTCAAAAACAAAACACAAAAACAGTGAAATAGAGAGCAATTCTTAAATAATTCACTCAGGGCATGTGATGCAACCGGGATTTAACACATCTACACCCAGAGCTGGTTGAGACATAAGGCTGGACACATCAGGCTGATAGCATTGGTGAGTTTCGGTGAGCAAATGCAGACCCTTTGATGTGATACTGCATGGTACCCATTCCATGGGTCCCAACTCTCCAGGTTCAAGGGATTCTTCCTCCAGCTAAAACATGCATGGGAAACCCAGAGTATCGTCCACCGTGTGATTGGGAAATGATTTAAAATGCATCTCAGTTTTCGTTTCCTGGTCCTCGGTTTCACCATTCCAGATGCTTTACTAACACTCTCCCCGCTTGGAGAGTCAGTGCCTTTAACCTCCTGTTTGGCACAGCTTGCAATTTCTGTGCAAGATGAACAGGAATAGGGAGAACCAATGAGAGACTAGCTGTAGGTGTCTGCACGGGCAAATGTAACGCTCATTGCCCACCAGGAAGGGGAATTAAACAAAGGCTCAGTGTGCCCTGCTGGAAACAGATTATGGCCTGAAGCAATCCTGCGGTTTTGTGCCCAGCTCACAAGAAAGCGAGGTGAAGAAAGGAGCTCAGGGGCACTGTAATTCACAAATCTACAGAATTATAAATGACAGCTATCTTCCAAAAGTATATTGAAGTAAGCCTGCGAAGGGGACATGAAAGCGGGCAGAATTTCAGGAAAACGATTGCAGGGGGTAGACTGGAATTGCCCTGAAAACATAGGAAAAGAAGCACAACGTCGACAATGATGCACTTGGCCAAAAAGGGCGTATGCGTTTTTTCCTGAATATATTCAGGAAAAAACGCATACGCCCTGTTTGGCCAACCAAGCAAGCCTGTAAAGGAAATCTGCACTACAATGAAGTCTCACTGCCCCCCGGGCAAAAGGGCCATCTGAAAAAAGTGTAAAATCCAGAAAGGTAGGACAGGATATGGAGAACAGGGAGCCTTGTTATGCTGATTGGCAGGATGTAAATTGCCAGCAGCCACCCTGGAGAAGTGTATGGTGTTTCCTGAAACACGTAAGAAACAAAGCAACACAGCCTATGGCACTTCCACTTATGGTCCTATAGCTTACAGAAATTAAAATCAAAAACAGACAGCCACCCCAATATTTGGGACGGCTGTGTTCACAAGAAGCTCGTCTACAGTATCAGGTAAATATCCCAGAAAGCAAAAAATGGATAAAGAAGTTGTGGCACGAACGTGCAATGCAATATAACTCAGCAATGAAATCTGTGTCATCAGGCCCGTAGCGGCATAGTGAGTGGATGCAGGTACGGTGATTCTACGTGAACTACGTCACACAGAAAAAGAAACATCATAAGATATCACTAATACACGGAATGTAAATTTAACTACACATGAACTGAATTACAAAACAGAACAGGGTCTCAAATTTTGAAAACCAACTAGTGCTTGCTTATGGGGAAATGTGCGTTGGGATGCTGCATAAAACCAGAGACTGAAATTAGCACAGATAACTTTCCATAAGCCAAATATGTAATAGACAAGACCTACTCCTTGCTCAACGAAATGGACTCAACACCACATATTCAACGCCTAGGAATATACCTGACTAGGAAGAATCTTAAAACCCATGGATTTATATGTCTCCGTAAGAGAATCAAGCGTGTGTACAGCGGCATAAACGCAGCAGTGAAAATCCGATAAATCCCATTATCAAAATAAATTTCAAAAACAAAACACAAAGACAGTGAAATAGAGAGCAATTCTTAAATAATTCACTCAGGGCATGTGATGCAACCTCGATTGACCACATCTACACCCACAGCTGGTTGAGACATAAGGCTGGACACTTCAGGCTGAAAGCATTGGTGAGTTTTGGTGAGCAAATGCAGACCCTTTGAAGTCATACTGCATGGTACCCATTCCATGGGTCCCAACTCTCCAGGTTCATAGGATTCTTCCTCCAGCTAAAACATGCATGGGAAACCCAGAGTATCATCCACCGTGTGATTGGGAAACGATTTAAAATGCATCTCAGTTTTCGTATCCTGGTCCTCCGGTTCACCATTCCAGATGCTTTACTAACACTCTCCCCGCTTGGAGAGTCAGTGCCTTTAACCTCCTGTTTGGCACAGCTTGCAATTTCTGTGCAAGATGAACAGGAATAGGGAGAACCAATGAGAGACTAGCTGTAGGTGTCTGCACGGGCAAATGTAATGCTCATTTCCCACCAGGAAGAGGAATTAACCAAACACTCAGCGTGCCCTGCTGGAAAGAGATTAGTGCCTGAAGCAATCCTGCCGTTTTGTGCCCAGCTCACAAGAAAGCGAGTTGAAGAAAGGAGCTCAGGGGCACTGTAATTCACAAACCTGCAGAGTTATAAATGACAGCTATCCTCCAAAAATATATTGAAGTAAGCCTGCAAAGGGGACTTGCAAGCGGGGCAGAAATTCAGGAAAACGATTGAAGGGTTAAACTGGAATTGCACTTAAAGAATAGGAAAAGAGGCAGAACGTCGATAATGATGCACTTGTCCAAAAAGTGCGGATGCTTTTTTCCCTAAATATATTCAGGAAAAAACGCATACGCACTTTTTGGCCAACCAAGAAGCTTGTAAATAAACCTGCACTACAATGAAATCTCAGTGCCCCCCAGGGCAAAAGGGCCATTTAAAAAAATTGTAAAATCCAGAAACGGAGGACAGGCAATGAAAAACAGGGATCCTTATTATGCTGATGCATATGATGTAAATTGCCGACAGCCATTCTGGAGAAGTGTTATGTGTTTCCTGAAACACGTAAGAAACAAAGCAACACAGCCTACGGCACTTCCACTTATGGTCCTACAGCTTAGGGAAATTAAAATCAAAAACACCCAGCCACCTCAAAGTTTGGGACCTCTCTGTTCACAAGAACCTCGTTTACAGTACCAGGTAAATATCTCAGAGAGCAAACAATGGATAAAGAAGTTGTTGTACGTACGTACAATGGAATATCACTCAGCAATGAAATCTGTGTCATCAGGCCCGTAGTGGCATAGTGAGTGGATACAGGTATGGTGATTCTACGTGAAATAAGTCACACATAAAAAGAAACATCATAAAATATCACTAATACACAGTATGTAAACTTGACTACACATGAACTGAATTACAAAACAGAACAGTCTCAAATTTAGAAAACCAACTTGTGCTTTCTTATGGAGAAAGGTGCGTTGGAGTGCTGCATAAAACCAGAGACTGAAATTAGCACAGATACCGTTCCATAAGCCAAATATGTAATAGACAAGACCTACTCCTTGCTCAACGAAATGGACTCAACACCACATATTCAACGCCTAGGAATATACCTGACTAGGAAGAATCTTAAAACCCGTGGATATTTATGTCTCCATAAGAGAATCAAGAGTGTGTACAGCGGCATTAACGCAGCAGTGAAATCCGATAAATCCCAGTGTCAAAAAAAATTTCAAAAACAAAACACAATGACAGTGAAATAGAGAGCAATTCTTAAATAACTCACACAGGGCATGTGATGCAACCTGGTTTACCACATCTACACCCAGAGCTGAGTGAGAGATAAGGCTTGACCCTTTGGGCTTATAGCATTGATGAGGTTCAGTGAGCAAATGCAGACCCTTTGATGTCATACTGCCTGGTACCCATTCCATGGTTCCCAACTCTCCAGGTTCAAGGGATTCTTCCTTCTGCTAAAATTTGCATGGGAAACCCAGAGTATGCTCCACCGTGTGACTGGGAAACCTTTTTACATGCATGTCTGTTTTCGTCCCCTGGTACTCAGGTTCACCATTCCAGACCCTTTTCTTACACTCTCCCCATTTGGAGAGTCAGTGCCTTTAACCTCCTGTTTGGCACTGTTTGCAATTTCTGCGCAAGATGAACAGGAATAAGGAGAACCAATGGGAGACTATCTGTAGGTGTGTGCACGGGCAAATATTTTTTTTAACATCTTTATTGGGGTATAATTGCTTTACAATGGTGTGTTAGTTTTTGCTTTATAACAAAGTGAATCAGCTATACATATACATATGCTCCCTGTGTCTTCCCTCTTGTGTCTCCCTCCCTCCCTCTCTCCCCCTTCCACCCCTCCAGGCTGTCCCAACGCCCCGAGCTAATATCCCTGTGCCTTGCGGCTGCTTCCCCCTTGCTATCTACCTTACTACATTTGTTAGTGTGTATATGTCCATGACTCTCTCTCGCCCTGTCAAAACTCACCATTCCCCCTCCCCATATCCTCAATTCCGTTCTCCAGTAGGTCTGCGCCTCTATTCCTGTCTTATCCCTAGGTTCTTCATGACATTTTTTTCCTTTAAATTCCATATGTATGTGTTAGCATACGCTATTTGTCTTTTTCTTTCTGACTTACTTCACTCTGTATGACAGACTCTAGGTCTATCCATCTCATTACAAATAACTCAGTTTCATTTCTTTTTAAGGCTGAGTAATATTCCATTGTGTATATGTGCCACATCTTCTTTATCCATTCGTCCGATGATGGGCGCTTAGGTTCTTTCCATCTCCGGGCTATTGTAAATAGAGCTGCAATGAACATTTTGGTACATGCCTCTTTTTGAATTTTGGTTTTCTCAGGGTATATGCCCAGTATGCACGGGCAATTTTAACACTCATTTCCCAACAGGAAAAGGAATTAACCAAAGGCTCAGCATGCCGTGCTGGAACAAGATTAGGGCCTGAAGCAATCCTGCGGTTTTGTGGCCAGCTCACAAGAAAGCGAGTTGAGGAAAGGAGCTCAGGGGCACTGTCATTCACATACCTGCAGACTTATAAATGACAGAAATCGTACAAAAATATATTGAATTAAGGCTGCGAAGAGGACTTGAAAGTGGGGCAGAATTGCTGGAATCCGATTTCAGGAGGTAGACGTGAATTGCTCTGAAAGCATAAGAGAAGTGGCAGAACCTCGTCAATGAAGCACTTGGCCAAAAAGGGCATATGCATTTTTTCCAGGGCCATCATTCACGGGAGTAGGAGGCTCCCAGCATGCTCCAGTGGCCAACAGAGGGCCCACGTCGCCAAGGCGATGTGAGCTAGCCAGGCAGGAGTGACCTGACATCAGAGGGCCCACCTCACAGAATGGTAGGGAACCCAGCCAGGATCAGACTCTCCCCAGAGGGCCCACATCACCAAGGTGATGGGAACCAGGCAGGAGTGTCCTCACACCCGTGGGGCCACATCATCAAAAGTTGAGGTACCCAGCACATGTGGCCTCAAACCAGAGGACCCACATCACCATGGGTTTCGGAGTGAGGCAGGCAGGATTAACCTCACAACACATGTCCCATTGTATACAAAAGGTGTGGAAACCAGCAGTTGGATCTTCCTAGCAGGCGGCCCAGAGCACTGAGGCTATGAGATCCAGGCCGGCATGAACTCACAACAGAGGGCCCTCATTGTGATTCTGTAAGCAACCCAGCCGTTGTGACCTCAGAGCAGAAGGCCCACATCCCCATGGGGAAGGGAAACAAGCAGGAGTGTCATCGCAAGAGTGGGCACACATGAAAAAATGTGGGGAGCCCAGCAATTAGTGCCTGATGCCAGAGGGCCCTCATCACCGAGGGGCGGTGGCTCCCAGCCAGCTCCGACTGCTACCAGAGGGGCGACGTCGCCAATGCGGAGTGCGACAACCAGGCAGGAGTGACCTCAGAGCAGAGGGTCAACCTCACAGAAGTGTGAAGAACTAAAGAGGATCAGATTCTCACCAGAGGGCCCACATCACCAAGGGAATGGGAACCAGGCAGGAGTGTCCTCACACTAGTGGGGCCACATCACCGAAAAGTGAGGGACCCAGCACACGTGGCCTCAAACCAGAGGACACACATCACAAGGGAGCTGGGATTGAGGCAGGCAGGAGGAGCCTCAAAACAGAGGGACCATAGAATTAAAGAGGTGAAGAATCCCGCAGTTGGAACCTCCCAGCAGGCGGCCAGGAGCAGCGAGACTATGGGATCCAGGCCGGAGTGATCTCACACCAGAGGGCCGTCATCATGAAACTGTGAGCAACCTAGGCGTTGGGATCTCAGAGCAGAAGGCCCACATTCCCATGGGGTTGGGAACCTGTCAGAAGTGTACTCGCACCACAGGGCACACATCAGAGAATTTAGGGAACCCAGGAGTTAGGGCCTGACGCCAGAGGGCCCTCATTACCAAGGGGAGGAGACTCCAATCAGGCACCAACACCCAACTGAGGTCCCACGTCGCCAAGGTGACGTGTGACAGCCAGGTAGGAGTGACCTCACCGCAGAGGGCCTACCTCACAGAAGGGTGAGGAACACAGCCAGGATAAGACTCTCACCAGAGGGCCCACATCACCAGGGTGATCAGAACCAGGCAGGAGAGTCTTCACACCAGTGTGGCCACATCATAGAAAGGTGAGGAACCCAGCACATGTGGCCTAAACCAGAAGACCCACATCTCCAAGGGGCTCGGAATGAGGCAGGCAGGAGTAGCCTCACAACACAGGGCCCATAGAATAAAAAAGCTGAGGAATCCAGCAATGGGAACCTCCCAGCAGGCGGCCAAGAGCACCAAGTCTATGCGATTCAGGCCGCAGTAAACTCACAGCAGAGGGTCCACATCATGAAACTGTGAGCAACCAAGCCATTTGGACCTCAGAGCAGAAGGTCCACATCCCCAAGGTGTTGGGAGCATGGCAGGAGTGTCCTCGCACCACTTAGCACATATCAGAAAATGTGGGTACCCAGCAGTTAGGGCCTGACGCCAGAGGGCCCTCATTACTGAGGGGAGGAGGCTCCCAGCATGTTCCAACTACCACAAGAGGGCCCACGTCGCCAAGGCGGGGTGTGCCAGCCAGGCAGGAGTGACCTCACAGCAGACGGCCCACCTCAAAGAAGTGTGAGGAACCCAACCAGGATCAGACTCTCACCAGAGGGCCCATATCACCAAGGGGACGGGAACCAGGCACGAGTGTCCTCACACCAGTGGGGCCACATCACTAAAAGATGAGGAAACTGGCACATGTGGCCACAAACCAGAGGACCTACATCACCAAGGGGCTGGGAGTGACACAGGCAGGAGGAGCCTCCCAACACAGGGCCCAAAGAATAAAAAAGGTGAGGAACCCAGCAGTTGGAACTTCCCAGCAGGCGGCCCAGAGTACAGAGGCTATGGGATCTAGGAATGAGTGAACTAACACCAGAGAGCTAACATCAGGAAACTGTGAGCAACCCAGTCGTTGGAACCTCAGAGCAGAAGGCCCATATCGCCATGGGGATGGGAACATTTCACGAGTGTCCTGGCATCACTGGGCTCACATCAGAAAACCTGGGGAGCCCAGCAGTTAGAGCCTGACGCCAGAGGGACCTCATCACCGAGGACAGGAGTCTCCAAAAGGATCCAACTGCCACCAGAGGGCCGACGTCACCAAGGCAATGGGAGCAAGCCAGGCAGGAGTTACCTCAGAGCACAGGGCCCATCTCACAGAACGGTAAGGAACCCAGCCAGGATCAGACTCTCACCAGAGGGGCCACATCACCAAGGGGCTGGGAAACAGGCACGAGTGTCCTCACACCATTGGGGCCACATCATCGAAAGGTGAGGGACCCAGCACACGTGGCCTCACACCAGAGGACACACATCACAACGGGGCTGGGATTGAGGCAGGCAGGAGGAGCCTCAAAACAGAGGGCCCATAGAATAAAAAAGGTGAGGAATCCCGCAGTTGGAACCTCCCAGCAGGCGCCCAGGAGCAGCAAGCCTATGGGATCTAGGCCGGAATGAACGCACATCAGAGGGCCCTCATCATGAAACTGTGAGCACCCCAGCCGTTGGGACCTCAGAGCAGAAGGCCCAAATTCCCATGGGGTTGGGAACCTGACAGGAGTGTACTCGCACCACAGGTCGCACATCTGCAAATTTTGGGAGCCCAGGAGTTAGGGTCTGACGCAAGAGGGCCCTCATTACCGAGGGACGGAGACTCGCAGCAGACACCAACTCCCAACTGAGGGCCCACGTCACCAAGGTGATGTGTGCCAGCCAGGCAGGAGTGACCTCACCGCAGAGGGCCTACCTCACAGAAGGGTGAGGAAACCAGCCAGGATAAGACTCTCACCAGAGGGCCCACATCACCAAGGGGATCGGAACCAGGCAGGAGGGTCCTCACACCAGTGTGGCCACATTATAGAAAGGTGAGGAACCCAGAACATGTGGCCTAAAACAGGGGACCCACATCTCCAAGGGGCTAGGAGTGAGGCAAGCAGGAGTATCCTCACAAAACAGAGCCCACAGAATAAAAGTTGTGAGGAATCCAGCAGTTGGAACCGGCCAGTAGGCCGCCCAGAGCACAGAGTCTATGGGATCCAGGCCACAGCAAACTCACAGCAGAGGTCCCACATCATGAAACTGTGAGCAACCCAGCGGATGGGACCTCAGAGCAGAAGGCCCACATCCCTATGGGGATGGGAACCTGACAGGAGTGTCCTCGGCCCACTTCCACGAATCAGAAAATGTGGGAACCCAGCAGTTAGGACCTGAGGCCAGAGGACCCTCATCACCGAGGGGAGGAGGCTCCCAGCAGGCTCTAACTGCCACCATAAGGCCGATGTCACCAAGGCGGGGTGTGCCAACCAGGCAGGAGTGACCTCAGAGCAGAAAGCCCACCTCACAGAAGTGTGAGGAACCCAACAAGGATCAGACTGTCACCAGAGGGCCAACATCACCAAGGGAATGGGAACCAGGCAGGAGTGTCCTCACACCAGTGGGGCTACATCACCATAATTTGAGGGACCCAGCACACGTGGCCTCAAACCTGAGGACACACATCACCAAGGGGCCTGGAGTGAGGCAGGCCAGAGGATCCTCAAAACAGAGGGACCATAGAATAAAAAAGGTGAGGAATCCCACAGTTGGAACCTCCGGCAGGCAGCCAGGAGCAGCGAGGCTATGGGATCTAGGCAGGAGTGAACTCACACCAGAGGGCCCTCATCATGAAACTGTGAGCAACACAGCCGTTGGGACCTCAGAGCAGAAGGCTCACATCCCCATGGGGATGGGAACCTGGCAGGAGTGTCCTTGCACCACTTAGCACGAATCAGAAAATGTGGGAACCCAGCAGTTAGGGCCTGAGGCCAGAGGGCCCTCATCACTGAGGGGAGGAGGCTCCCAGCAGGCTCCAACTGCCACCATATGGCCGACGTTGCCAAGGCGGGGTGTGCCAGCCAGGCAGGAGTGACCTCAGAGCAGAGGGCCCACCTCACAGAAGGGTGAGGAACCTAACCAGGATCAGACTCTCACCAGAGGGCCAACATCACCAAGGTGATGGGAACCAGGCAAGACTGTCCTAACAGCAGTGGGGCCAACATCACCAAGGGAATGGGAACCAGGCAAGAGTGTCCTCACACCAGTGTGGCCACATTATAGAAAGGTGAGGAACACAGCACATGTGGCCTCAAACAAGGGGACACACATCACGAAGGGGCTGGGAGTGAGGCATGCAGGAGGAGACGCACAACCGAGGGCCCATAGAATAAAAAAGGTGAGGAATCGAGAAGTTGGAAACTCCAAGCTGGAGGCCCAGAGCACTGACACTATGGGATACAGGCCAGAGTGAACACACAGCAAAGGGCCCACATCATGAAACTGTGAGCAACCCAGCAGTTGGGACCACAGAACAGAAGTCCCACATGCCCATGGGGATGGGAACCTGGCAGGAGTGACTCGCACCACTGGGCACACATCAGAAAATGTGTGGAGCCCAGCACTTAGGGCCTGACACCAGAAGGCCCTCATCACTGAGGGGAGGAGGCCCCAGCACACTCCAACTGCCACCAGAGGGTCCACATCGCCAAGGCGACGTGCGCCAGCCAGGCAGGATTGACCTCACAGCAGAGGGCCCACATCATGAAAGTGTGAGCAACCCAGCCGTTAGGACCTCAGAACAGAAGGCCCACACGCTCATGAGGATGGGAACCTGGCAGGAGTGCCCTCGTACCACTTAGCACGTATCAGAAAATGTGGGAACCCCGCCATTAGGGTCTGACGCCAGAGGGCCTCATCACCGCGGGAAGGAGGCTCCCAGCAGGCTCCAACTGCCACCAGGGTGCCGAAGTCAACAAGGCGGGTTGTGCCAGCCAGGCAGGAGTGACCTCAGAGAAGAGGGCTCACCTCACGGATGTGTGAGGAACCCAACCAGGATCAGAGTCTCACCAGAGGGCCCACATCACCAAGGGGATGGGAACCAGGCAGGAGTGTCCACACACCAGTGGGGCCACGTCATCAAAAGATGAGGAACCCATCACATATGGCCTCAAACCTGAGGACATACATCACCATGTGGCTGGGAGTGAGGCAGGTATCTGGAGGGGCACATTTAACTCTAATTTCCCACCAGGAAGAGGAATTAACCAAAGGCTCAGAGTGCCGTGCTGGACCCTGATTATGGCCTGAAGCAAACCTGCAGTTTTGTGGCCAGCTTACAAGGAAGCGAGTTAAGAAAGGAGCTCAGGGGCACTGTAATTCACAAACCTGCAGAGATAAATGACAGCTATTGGCAAAAATATATCGAAGTAAGTCTGCAAAGAGGACTTGAAAACGAGGCAGAATTGCAGGAATCATATTTCAAGAGGTAGATTGGAATTGCATTTAAAGCATATGAAAAGCGGCAGATCTTTGACAGTGATGCACATGGACAAAAAGTGCGTATACATTTTTCCTGAATATATTCAGGAAAAAACGCATATGAACATTTTGGCCAACCAAGCACTCCAGCAATGGAAATCCACACTACAATGAAGTCACATTTCCCATTCGTCAAAAAGTCCATCTGAATAAAGTGTAAAAACCAGAAACACAGGACAGGCCATGGAGAACAGGGAGCCGTGTTATGCTGATGGGCGGGATGTAAATTGCCAACAGACACTCTGGAGATGTTCATGGTGTATCCTGAAACATCTAAAAAACAAAGCTACAGAGCCTAGGGCACTTCCACTTTTGGCCCTATAGCTTAGGAAAATTAAAATCAACAAGACACAGCCAACACAAAATTTAGGGCTGCTGTGTTTACAAGAACCTCGAGTCCAGTACAAATTAAATATCCCAGAAAGAAAAAAATGGATAAAGAAGTTGTGCTACTTACGTACAACGGAATATCACTCAGCAGTGAAATCAATGTCATCAGGCCTGTAGCAGCAAATTGAGTGGATTTAATTATGATGATTCTAAGAGAAATATATCACACAAAGAAAGATAATTATCATAAGATATCACTAATAGAGGGAGTGTAAACTTGGCTACACATAAACTGAATTACAAAACCGAACAGAGTCTCACATTTAGATAAAAACCTTATGCTTGCTTAAGGGGAAAGTTGAGTTGGGCTGCTGTATAAAAACAGATTGAAATTAGCACACATACCATTCCATAAGCCAAATACGTAATAAACAAGACCTACTCTTTGCTCAACGAAATAGACTCATCCATGGTGTATCACCTCACACCTATTAGAATGGGCATCATCAGAAAATCTACAAACAACAAATGCTGGAAACGGTGTGGAGATAAGGAATCCTCTTCCACTATTGTTGGGAACGTAAATTGATACAGTCACTGTGGAGAACATTATGGAGTTTCTTATAAAACTAAGAATAGAATTACCATATGATACAGCAATCCCTCTACTGGGCATATACCCAGACAAAACCATAAATCAAAAAGAGACATTCACCACAATGTTCATTGCATCACTATTTACACTATCCAGGAAATGGAAGCAACCTAAATGCCCACAGACAGACGAATGCATAAAGATGTGGTACATATATAAAATGGAATATTACTAAGCCATAAAAAGGAATGAAATTGGGACATTTGTAGAGACGTTGATGGATCTAGAGACTGTCATACAGAGTGAAGTAAGTCAGAAAGAGAAAAGCAAATCTTGTATATTAATGCATATATGTGGAACCTAGAAAAATTGTACAGATGAACCGTTTTGCAAGGCAGAAATAGAGCAATACATGTATACAACAAACGTATGGACAACAAGGGGGGAAAGCTGTTGGGGATGGTGGTGGGAGGAGTTGAGATATTGGGATTGGTATGTATACATTTATATGTATAAAGTAGATAACCAAAAACAACCTGCTGTATAAAAATATAAAATTAAATTCAAAATAAAAAAATAAAATTAAAAAAAGTAAAAGAGAAAAATATTCTTCCCTTCACATACATGTATTTATATGAATAAATTATTTCCATGCTTATATCTGTAAATACACAAAAGAGGAATAAAATCTACCTTGAACCAAAAACGAAAAAAAGATAAAAAAGAACAGAACCCACCAGTTACACAGAGGAAAACCGTTTCAGGGCACTTGCTCCAATTGCAAACAATTCTGAAGTTGGTCAGTGGTGGGGAATCATCTCCCATTCAGCCAGCATGCTCCTCGCAACAAGCGTCCTCACTGCAAAGCTGGGGGACCGTGCCGAGGTATCTGTGAGTAAACGTGGGCCGAGCCCCAGGCCAGCTGCTGCTGAAATGTTCCCACCCTTCCAAGGCTAAACACCTGAATATGTACGAGGACTTGAAAACCTAGAGGAAGGGCCATGGAGCCACATGAGGGACAGCATGCCAGCCGACTTGGTGCCTGCAGGCCAGCCAGGATGGTCCTGGCCCTGGGTGCTCTTCTGGAAGCTCTCCATTTCCCTGCCTGAGATACCCCTGCTGTCCCGGCCCCCACTGCTTTCTTCCTTCCTCACCTGTGCCCAGGGAGAAATTCCAGCGGCAGGTGTGGGTGACACATCCTCTTCTTTAGCAGGTAGCATCTTGGCAACTGCTGCAGAAAGTCCAGCAGAGCCCCACTCACACTGGGACACCCACAAAGCCGTGGCCTCTCACTCCCTCCCACCAGCCCAGCCCCGAGACTGCTGACAGGGCAGAGAAAATGGCGTCAGGCACAGCTGCAGGGGCTCTTGCTGCCTGGAGCGGTGTTTATATTGATCTCAACCCAGGCACACCTGGGGAGGGCTGGCCGGCACGGTCAGGCTTCCCAAGCCAGCCAATAATCACCCCTCAGGGGCTCACAGTTGCTGAAAATGGAACTTGCTGAATTGGCCAGGTCCAAGGAACAGGTGTGGGCTCCTGAGAGTCAGGATAGACAAGGGGCTGCAGCTCTGGCTTGTTTTCTAATTATATTATCTGGCCCATGAGTGGGAGACAACTTCAAGAAAACCCTCTCCTAATGAGAGGAACCCAGGAGTCAGGGAGAGGAGGGGTGGGTGGTGGTTGGAGACAGAGGCCTGGTGCCCCGGGTGCAGTGGAAGTCTCTGGAAGACCAGGTGGAGGAGGCCGCACAGAGTGATGCCCAGGGTCACAGACCTGTCAGAGCTGCTGTTTGTTAGTTCAAGTCCTGCTCTGAGGTGCTCTGTGTCAGATCTGAGCGACAGGTGAGCTGGGAGTGCTCTGCAATGAGGGCTATGTGCACGGTTCCTGTGTGCCCAGCCCTGCCAAGGTACCTGCAAGGGTAGCTCTGTATCCTGGGAGGGGCCTGACCACGGGAGCCCCATGGACTGCAGAGGACCTGCCCAGGGAATCCCATATCCTGGGAGGGGCCTGAACACGAGAGCCCCGTGGGCTGGGGTGGGGGTAGGGTACCTGCCCAGGTGAGCTCCATATCCTGGGATTGGCCTGACCTCGAGAGCCCCATGGGCTGCTGGAGTCCTGGTAAAGGATGTCAGGACAGTCAGTGAAGCCACTGAGGATATACCTCCAGTAGTTCCTAAATCCTACACCCTGCTGGTCATTCTACCAACCACCAGGACTTGGTATTCTGTATTAGTCTTCACTGATGCCTTCTTTTGTATTCCATTAGTCCCAGAGTCACAAGAAATTTTGGCTTGTGAGTGACAGGACTCAACATACAACTAAAACAATACTTCCAGGCTGTCTTGCCCCAAGGGTTCAAAAATTCCCACACCATCTTTGGGGAAAGCTCAGCTAAAGACCTAAAAGTTCTACCTCTGGAAAAGGAAACACTCCTTCAATATTCAGACGACATTCTGATCGCCAGCCCTACTAAGGAGGCCTCAGAACTACCAAGCCAATAAAGGATAGAAGTTGTCCACGAAAAAGCTCAAGTATCACAGACTACGGTGACCTGCCTGGGCTTCATTCTCACAGAAGGTCGGAGAAGCCCATCCCAGGAAAGGGAAGAAACAATTTACAGCCTTACCCCTTTCTGAAACTAGAAGACAGCTTAGGGGTTCCTGGGGAAGCCAGGGTTTCCTGCCTCTGGATCCCTAACTACAGTCTACTAGCTGGGCCTCTATATGAAACACTGAAAGGAAAAGATGATGATCCTTTTGAATAGAATCCAGAAGTGGCCTTTCAAGAATGGAAAGAGCAGTCAATTCAGACCCTTGCCCTGGAACTCCCTAATTTAGCTAAACCCTTTGACCTTTACATTCCTGGTGAAAGGTGAATCGCCATTGGAGTATTAGTGCAAAAACTGGGACCACTTGAAATGGAACAATGCAAGAATGCCATCCAGGTAGGATAAACTATGGTCACCAAGGGGCTTGGCCCACCGCCACATCTGGCCAAGATACTGGTGGTATCTGAAAACCTGGAAATCAGCAGCCCAAAAGGCCACCTCCCTTCTAAGGGAAACGGACCCCACGTGGTGATCCTAACCCCCAACCATGCCCTGAAGTTGCAGGGTTTGCTCCGTGGGCACACTGACCTCGATTGAGGAGGCCCTCCAACTCCAACCTCCAGAGAGATAACCGGGGGCAACGGGGCACCATGACGACCCGTGTGACCATCACTTGACCTGGAGTTTCTCTCATAAAACAACAAGAGTGTGTCCCAAAAGAGTAGACTACTGCTTGCAGTACTTACTGTACCCAGAGGGGAGCTAATAATCTTGGCGGGGGAACCGTATATCATGCTGTCACCATAGAAAAGCCTACAGACACCCTGATGATGGTGGCCAATAAGACCGGCTGGACTCCTGTTTACTTCCAAAGGCTCTTGACTCAGTGACCATCATGATCCTTCATCACCACTGACCCTGGACTGTCTGGGAGCTGAGCGGGCAGGATCCTGACACCTGGTGCTGTTTTTACGTTAATTCAGGGGCCTAATGGAAGAAAGCGCAGACTGTTGGTCAGAGCATCTAGGCTGGCAGAAACGGTCAGTCAGAGCATCTAGGCTGGCAGAAACGGTCAGCCTAAGGTGGCCGAACAAATGTGGGGCGGAGTGAAACTGGACCTCACAGCGCCACTGCACATCTCCTTTCTGGACCCTTAAAGGTCATTAGAATCTATAACACTTCCAATACTGGTGCTCAGGTGGACGAGCAGGGAGGCAGGAGGCCTGGGGACAATCAACGTCACCTGGAGGCTGCTGGGGAGAAGTTCTGACCCTCGCCCACGGGTATGAAGCCTCCTAACTCAGCACTCAGCAGTTACAGAAGAAGGGTCTGCACCCGCAGCACTCCAAGAATGAGGAAAGGGACAAAAGGCAGAAGAGAAGTTTGTCCCAGGCAAAGCCCCTTAAAAATGCCTGGGAGATAAAAATAGAATCTGGGCAATAAAATAAAGTCTAACCATTTTTATCCTTTGTGCTTTGTCTAATTTCAGGTGCTCCTAGTGTCCCGCATACAGAGGTTCCACACCCGGCACTTCAGACCAGATTTCCTAGAGCAGAATGGCTCGACGACACTTCAGCTCCTGGGGCCCAGTTCAGACTCCGTGACATAGAGCCTGAGCTGCAGCCAACCAGGTCCTCGAGAGCTCAGCCCCCTCCCTCCCAGTGACTCTGACAGGATCTCTACACAGCAGCCCAGCCCACAGCCCACAGGGTAGCACCTCTCCATTCTCTGATCAAAATATAAAGTTTCCTTTGCTTTTGAACCAAACTCAGTCTCGATCTATTGGCTCCAATGACACTGGGCAGGGGGACACTTGTTGGCGTCCACTCTGGAGGATCAGTAACAGAAATTGAGAACATTGTAACTTCAATGAACAGATGTGTGAGCCAAACTGTAATTAACATAGAACAGTGTATAAGGCTCGGGTAAAATAAGATGTTTCTAACACTTCCATTTGATATTTCCATCACTTTCTTATAAGCAAGTTCAGTGAAAAGGTTTGTCTTCTTTGTCAGGTCAATATTAGAGAAACAAAGTGATTTCTTTCCAAGGATGTACATCTAATAATCTTGGTTAAAGCTTCAATCTTGTTTTAAATGCTTTTGCATTGAAAATGATACCTCTCTTTCAGCTCCCCCATTTCTGAGAAGCATAAAATCTTATAATTTATTATTACCAAAGGGAAATGGTAGGAGGAGGGATAAATTAACAGTTTGGGATTAACACATACACACTGCTATGTATGAAATCATCAGCAAGGAACTACTGTATAGCACAGGGAACTACACTCAATATTTTGCAATAACCTATAAGGGGAAATGATCTGAAAAAGAATAGATATTTTTATTGACATCATCCATCAATGACAGTAAAAATGGAATCTAAGGGAAGACAGTGGTGAGTGCTTCTGACCCTGAAGACTCCAATCATCTAAAGTTTGGACTCTGCCTACTTCCCAAGGCCCTTAATGAACATATGTGTAGCCGTAGCTTAAAAAATTCCCCAGTTTGGGTTGCGGAGAGACACTGATATTTAAAATCCCCTGGTGTTCTCCTCACATGAATGGGACCCTTCCTACACCTAAAACATGCCTGTCACACCCAGAGGATGGTATACCGTCTGATCGGGAAAAGTTTGGAAAAGGCATCTCATCTCCTCATCTCTTGGTGCTAGGGTTCACCACTCCAGCGTCTTTACTAACAGTCTCCCCACTTGGAGATGTCAGCACTGTCAACATCCTGTTGCATACAGTTTGGAATTTGTCCAGAGGATGAAGCAGAAGGAGGAGGAACAATGAGAGACAAGTCCTAGGTGTTCGGACAGGCACATGCCACTCTAATTTCCAATCAGGAAGACGAATTGACCAAAGGCTAGGGTTGCCCATGGAAACAGAATAGGGCTTGAGGAATCCTGATGCTTTGTGGCCAGTTCCCATAAACACAAGTTGGAAAATGGAACTCAGGGGCACTAAAATTCACGAAACTGCAGAATTGAAAATATCTATCACTGAAAAATGTCTTGAGGAAAGTCAGAGAAAAGGACTTGTAAGCAACGGAGAATGGCAGGAAAGGGATTGGAAGAGGTAGAAAGGACTCGCCATTAAGCACAAGAAAAGGGGCTGAACATTGCCAACATTGCAGTTGGCCAAAAAGGGTGTATGCGTCTTTTTCTGTATATATTCAAGAAAAGGGCATACACTTTTTTAGCCAACCAAACAGGTGGGCACTGGAAATCAATACTACAAAACATATCACTTTGCATCAGTCAGAAGAGCCGTCCTCATAAAGTGTAAACACCAGAAATGCAGGACAGGGCAAGGAGAAAAGGGAGCCCTGTGAGTCTTATAGTGGAAATGTATATTGCCAACGGTCACTCTGGATAAGTCTATTGTGTTTACTAAAGCATCTAAAAAATGAGCTACCGAGCACAGGGCACTTGCACTCATGGACGTATATCTTGGGAAAAACAAAAATCGAGAGGACACAGGCACCCCAATGTTTACCACCTCTCTGTTTAAAAGATCCTCGACTAGGATATAACTTAAAGTATCTGCAGAGAAAAAACGGACAGAGATGTGGTGCTTATGTAGAGTGGAATATTACTCAGCCTGGAAATCAATGAAATACGGCCAGTTATAACAACTCCAGAGGAGTTACGTGTGATCATTCGAAGTCACATAATTCAAAAAGAAAAAGACATAAGATATCACTAATACATGGAATGTTAACATGGCTACACATGAACTGAATTACAAAAGAGAAGAGGGTTTCAAATTAAGAAAACCAACTTATGCTTCCTTAAGGGGAAAGGTGAGTTGGGGTGCTGCATAAAACCAGAGATTGAAATTAGCACAGATACCATTCCATAAGCCAAATATGTAATAGTCAAGACCTACTCCTTGCTCAACGAAATGGACTCCACACGCCATATTCAATGCCTAAGAATATACCGGATTAGTAAGAATCTTAAAACCCATGGACTTATATGTCTCCGTAACAGAATCAAGCGCGTGTACAGCGGCATAAACGAAGCAGTGAAAATCCGATAAATCCCATTCTTAAAATAAATTTCAAAAACAAAACACAATGACAGTGAAATAGGAAGCAATTCTTAAATAATTCACTCAGGGCATGTGATGCAACCTGGATTTACCACATCTACACCCAGAGCTGGTTGAGACATAAGGCTGGACACTTCAGGCTGATAGCATTGGTGAGTTTCGGTGAACAAATGCAGATCCTTTGAAGTCATACTGCATGGTACCCAATCCAAGGGTCCCAACTCTCCAGGTTCAAGGGATTCTTTCTTCAGCTAAAACATGCGTGGGAAACGGCGAGTATGGTCCACCGTATGATTAGGAAATGATTTAAAATGCATCTCAGTTTTCGTATCCTGGTCCTCGGGTTCACCATTCCAGACGGTTTACTAACATTCTCCCCGCTTGGAGAGTCAGTGCCTTTAACCTCCTGTTTGGCACAGCTTGCAATTTCTGCGCAAGATGAACAGGAATAGGGAGAACCAATGAGAGACTAGCTATAGGTGTCTGCACGGACAAATGTAAGGCTCATTTCCCACCAGGAAGAGGAATTAACCAAAGGCTCAGCGTGCCCTGCCGGAAACAGATTAGGGCCTGAAGCAATCCTGTGGTTTTGTGCCCAGCTCACAAGAAAGCGAGTTGAAGAAAGGAGCTCAGGGGCACTGTAATTCACAAACCTGCAGAGTTATAAATGACAGCTATCCTCCAAAAATATATTGAAGTAAGCCTGCGAAGGGGACTTGAAAGCGGGACAGAATTTCAGGAAAACGATTGCAGGGGGTAGACTGGAATTGCCCTGAAAGCATAGGAAAAGAGGCAGGACGTCGACAATGATGCACTTGGCCAAAAAGGGCGTACGCGTTTTTTCCTGAATATATTCAGGAAAAAACGCGTACGCCATTTTTGGCCAACCAAGCAAGCCTGTAAAGGAAATCTGCACTACAAAAAAGTCTCACTGCCCCCCGGGCAAAAGGGCCATCTGAATAAAGTGTAAAATCCAGAAAGGTAGGACAGGATATGGAGAACAGGGAGCCTTGTTATGCTGATTGGCAGGATGTAAATTGCCAGCAGCCACCCTGGAGAAGTGTATGGTGTTTCTTGAAACACGTAAGAAACAAAGCAACACAGCCTATGGCACTTCCACTTATGGTCCTATAGCTTACGGAAATTAAAATCAAAAACAGAGAGCCACCCCAAAGTTTGGGACGGCTGTGTTCCCAAAAAGCTCATCTACAGTACCAGGTAAATATCCCAGAAAGCAAAAAATGGATAAATAATTTGTGGCACGTACGTGCAATGCAATATCACTCAGCAATGAAATCTGTGTCATCAGGCCCATAGCGGCATAGTGAGTGGATGCAGGTACGGTGATTCTACGTGAACTACCTCACACAGAAAAAGAAAGATCATAAGATATCACTAATACACGGAATGTAAACTTGACTACACATGAACTGAATTACAAATCAGAACAGGGTCTCAAATTTAGAAAACCAACTAGTGCTTGCTTATGGGGAAAGGTGCCTTGGGGTGCTGCATAAAACCAGAGACTGAAATTAGCACAGATAACATTCCATAAGCCAAATATGTAATAGACAAGACCTACAACTTGCTCAACGAAATGGACTCAACACCACATATTCAACGCCTAGGAATATACCTGACTAGGAAGAATCTTAAAACCCATGGATTTATATGTCTCCGTAAGAGAATCAAGCGTGTGTACAGCGGCATAAACGCAGCAGTGAAAATCTGATAAATCCCATTATCAAAATAAATTTCAAAAACAAAACACAAAGACAGTGAAATAGAGAGCAATTCTTAAATAATTCTCTCAGGGCATGTGATGCAACCGGGATTTAACACATCTACACCCAGAGCTGGTTGAGACATAAGGCTGGACACTTCAGGCTGATAGCATTGGTGAGTTTCGGTGAGCAAATGCAGACCCTTTGAAGTCATACTGCATGGTACCCATTCCATGGGTCCCTACTCTCCAGGTTCAAGGGATTCTTCCTCCAGCTAAAACATGCATGGGAAACACAGAGTATCGTCCACCGTGTGATTGGGAGACGATTTAAAATGCATCTCAGTTTTCGATTCCTGGTCCTCGGGTTCACCATTCCAGATGCTTTACTAACACTCTCCCCGCTTGGAGAGTCAGTGCCTTTAACCTCCTCTTTGGCACAGCTTGCAATTTCTGTGCAAGATGAACAGGAATAGGGAGAACCAATGAGAGACTAGCTGTAGGTGTCTGCACGGGCAAATGTAACGCTCATTGCCCACCAGGAAGAGGAATTAACCAAAGGCTCAGTGTGCCCTGCTGGAAACAGATTAGGGCCTGAAGCAATCCTGCGGTTTTGTGCCCAGCTCACAAGAAAGCGTGTTGAAGAAAGGAGCTCAGGGGCACTGTAATTCACAAACCTGCAGAGTTATAAATGACAGCTATCCTCCAAAAATATATTGAAGTAAGCCTGCGAAGGGGACTTGAAAGCGGGGCAGAATTTCAGGAAAACGATTGCAGGGGGTAGACTGGAATTGCCCTGAAAGCATAGGAAAAGAGGCACAACGTCGACAATGATGCACTTGGCCAAAAAGGGCGTATGCGTTTTTTCCTGAATATATTCAGGAAAAAACGCGTACGCCCTTTTAGGCCAACCAAGCAAGCCTGTAAAGGAAATCTGCACTACAATAAACTCTCACTGCCCCCCGGGCAAAAGGGCCATCTGAAAAAAGTGTAAAATCCAGAAAGGTAGGACAGGATATGGAGAACACGGAGCCTTGTTATGCTGATTGGCAGGATATAAATTGCCAGCAGCCACCCTGGAGAAGTGTATGGTGTTTCCTGAAACACGTAAGAAACAAAGCAACACAGCCTATGGCACTTCCACTTATGGTCCTATAGCTTACGGAAATTAAAATCAAAAACAGACAGCCACCCCAATATTTGGGACGGCTGTGTTCACAAGAAGCTCGTCTACAGTATCAGATAAATATCCCAGAAAGCAAAAAATGGATAAAGAAATTGTGGCACGTACGAACAATGCAATATCACTTAGCAATGAAATCTGTGTCATCACACCCGTAGCGGCATAGTGAGTGGAGGCAGGTACGGTGATTCTACGTGAACTACGTCACACAGAAAAAGAAACATCATAAGATATCACTAATACACGGAATGTAAACTTGACTACACATGAACTGAATTACAAAACAGAACAGGGTCTCAAATTTAGAAAACCAACTAGTGCTTGCTTATGGGGAAAGGTGCGTTGGGGTGCTGCATAAAAACAGAGACTGAAATTAGCACAGATAACTTTCCATAAGCCAAATATGTAATAGACAAGACCTACTCCTTGCTCAACGAAATGGACCCAACACCACATATTCAACGCCTAGGAATATACCTGACTAGGAAGAATCTTAAAACCCATGGATATATATGTTTCCGTAAGAGAATCAAGCGTGTGTACAGCGGCCGAAACGCAGCAGTGAAAATCCGATAAATCCCATTATCAAAATAAATTTCGAAAACAAAACACAAACACAGTGAAATAGAGAGCAATTCTTAAATAATTCACTCAGGGCATGTGATGCAACCGGGATTGACCACATCTACACCCAGAGCTGGTTGAGACATAAGGCTGGACACTTCAGGCTGATAGCATTGGTCAGTTTCAGTGAGCAAATGCAGACCCTTTGAAGTCATACTGCATGGTACCTATTCCATGGGTCCCAACTCTTCAGGTTCAAGGGATTCTTCCTCCAGCTAAAACATGCATGGGAAACCCAGAGTATCGTCCACCGTGTGATTGGGAAACAATTTAAAATGCATCTCAGTTTTCGTATCCTGGTCCTCGGGTTCACCATTCCAGATGCTTTACTAACACTCTCCCCGCTTGGAGAGTCAGTGCCTTTAACCTCCTCTTTGGCACAGCTTGCAATTTCTGCGCAAGATGAACAGGAATATGGAGAACCAATGAGAGACTAGCTGTAGGTGTCTGCACGGGCAAATGTAACGCTCATTGCCCACCAGGAAGAACAATTAAACAAAGGCTCAGTGTGCCCTGCTAGAAACAGATTAGGGCCTTAAGCAATCCTGCGGTTTTGTGCCCAGCTCACAAGAAAGCGAGTTGAAGAAAGGAGCTCAGGGGCACTGTAATTCACAAACCTGCAGAGTTATAAATGACAGCTATCTTCCAAAAGTATATTGAAGTAAGCCTGCGAAGGGGACTTGAAAGCAGGGCAGAATTTCAGGAAAACGATTGCAAGGGGTAGACTGGAATTGCCCTGAAAGCATAGGAAAAGAGGCACAACGTCGACAATGATGCACTTGGCCAAAAAGGGCGTAAGCGTTTTTTCCTGAATATATTCAGGAAAAAATGCATACGCCCTTTTAGGCCAACCAAGCAAGCCTGTAAAGGAAATCTGCACTACAATGAAATCTCACTGCCCCCCGGGCAAAAGGGCCATCTGAAAAAAGTGTAAAATCCAGAAAGGTAGGACAGGATATGGAGAACAGGGAGCCTTGTTATGCTGATTGGCAGGATGTAAATTGTGAACAGCCACCCTGGAGAAGTGTATGGCGTTTCTTGAAACACGTAAGAAATAAAGCAACACAGACTATGGAAATTGCACTTATGTTCCTATTGCTTAGGGAAATTAAAATCAAAAACAGAGAGCCACCCCAAAGTTTGGGACAGCTGTGTTCCCAAGAAGCTCGTCTACAGTACCAGGTAAATATCCCAGAAAGCAAAAAATGGATAAAGAAGTTGTGGCACGTACGTGCAATGCAATATCACTCAGCAATGAAATCTGTGTCATCAGGCCCGTAGCGGCATAGTGAGTGGATGCAGGTACGGTGATTCTACGTGAACTACGTCACACAGAAAAACAAACATCATAAGATATCACTAATACACGGAATGTAAACTTGACTACACATGAACTGAATTACAAAACAGAACAGGGTCTCAAATTTAGAAAACCAACTAGTGCTTGCTTATGGGGAAAGGTGCCTTGGGGTGCTGCATAAAACAAGAGACTGAAATTAGCACAGATAACATTCCATAAGCCAAATATGTAATAGACAAGACCTACTCCTTGCTCAACGAAATGGACTCAACACCACATATTCAACGCCTAGGAATATACCTGACTAGGAAGAATCTTAAAACCCATGGATTTATATGTCTCCGTAAGAGAATCAAGCGTGTGTACAGCGGCATAAACGCAGCAGTGAAAATCCGATAAATCCCATTATCAAAATAAATTTCAAAAACAAAACACAAAGACAGTGAAATTGAGAGCAATTCTTAAATAATTCACTCAGGGCATGTGATGCAACCGGGATTTAACACATCTACACCCAGAGCTGGTTGAGACATAAGGCTGGACACTTCAGGCTGATAGCATTGGTGAGTTTTGGTGAGCAAATGCAGACCCTTTGAAGTCATACTGCATGGTACCCATTCCATGGGTCCCAACTCTCCAGGTTCAAGGGATTCTTCCTCTAGCTAAAACATGCATGGGAAACCAAGAGTATCGTCCACCATGTGATTGGGAAACGATTTAAAATGCATCTCAGTTTTCGTATCCTGGTCCTCGGGTTCACCATTCCAGATGCTTTACTAACACTCTCCCCGCTTGGAGAGTCAGTGCCTTTAACCTCCTCTTTGGCACAGCTTGCAATTTCTGTGCAAGATGAACAGGAATAGGGAGAACCAATGAGAGACTAGCTGTAGGTGTCTGCACGGGCAAATGTAACGCTCATTGCCCACCAGGAATAGGAATTAAACAAAGGCTCAGTGTGCCCTGCTGGAAACAGATTAGGGCCTGAAGCAATCCTGCAGTTTTGTGCCCAGCTCACAAGAAAGCGAGTTGAAGAAAGGAGCTCAGGGGCACTGTAATTCACAAAACTGCAGAGTTATAAATAACAGCTATCCTCCAAAAATATATTGAAGTAAGCCTGCGAAGGGGACTGGAAAGCGGGGCAGAATTTCAGGAAAACGATTGCAGGGGGTAGACTGGAATTGCCTTGAAAGCATAGGAAAAGAGGCAGAACGTCGATAATGATGCACTTGGCCAAAAAGTGCGTATGCCTTTTTTCCTGAATATATTCAGGAAAAAATGCATACGCACTTTTTGGCCAACCAAGCAAGCCTGTAAAGAAATCTGCACTACAATGAAGTCTCACTGCCCCCCGGGCAAAAGGGCCATCTGAAAAAAGTGTAAAATCCAGAAAGGTAGGACAGGATATGGAGAACAGTGAGCCTTGTTATGCCGATTGGCAGGATGTAATTTGCCAACAGCCAACCTGGAGAAGTGTATGGTGTTTCCTGAAACACGTAAGAAATAAAGCAACACAGCCTATGGCACTTGCACTTATGGTCCTATAGCTTAGGGAAATTAAAATCAAAAACAGACAGCCACCCCAATGTTTGGGACGGCTGTGTTCACAGGAAGCTCGTCTACAGTACCAGGTAAATATCCCAGAAAGCAAAAAATGGATAAAGAAGTTGTGGCACGTACGTGCAATGCAGTATCACTCAGCAATGAAATCTGTGTCATCAGGCCCGTAGCGGTTAGTGAGAGGATGCAGATACGGTGATTCTACGTGAACTACGTCACACAGAAAAAGAAACATCATAAGATATCACTAATGCACGGAATGTAAACTTGACTACACATGAACTGAATTACAAAACAGAACAGGGTCTCAAATTTAGAAAACCAACTAGTGCTTGCTTATGGGGAAAGGTGCCTTGGGGTGCTGCATAAAACCAGAGACTGAAATTAGCACAGATAACTTTCCATAAGCCAAATATGTAATAGACAAGACCTACTCCTTGCTCAACGAAATGGACCCAACACCACATATTCAACGCATAGGTCTATACCTGACTAGGAAGAATCTTAAAACCCATGGATATATATGTCATCGTAAGAGAATCAAGCGTGTGTACAGCGGCCGAAACGCAGCAGTGAAAATCCGATAAATCCCATTATCAAAATAAATTTCGAAAACAAAACACAAAGACAGTGAAATAGAGAGCAATTCTTAAATAATTCACTCAGGGCATGTGATGCAACCGGGATTGACCACATCTACACCCAGAGCTGGTTGAGACATAAGGCTGGACACTTCAGGCTGATAGCATTGGTGAGTTTCGGTGAGCAAATGCAGACCCTTTGAAGTCACACTGCATGGTACCCATTCCATGGGTCCCAACTCTCCAGGTTCAAGGGATTCTTCCTCCAGCTAAAACATGCATGGGAAACCCAGAGTATCGTCCACCGTGTGATTGGGAAACGATTTAAAATGCATCTCAGTTTTCGTATCCTGGTCCTCGGGTTCACCATTCCAGATGCTTTACTAACACTCTCCCCGCTTGGAGAGTCAGTGCCTTTAACCTCCTGTTTGGCACAGCTTGCAATTTCTGTGCAAGATGAACAGGAATAGGGAGAACCAATGAGAGACTAGCTTTAGGTGTCTGCACGGGCAAATGTAACGCTCATTGCCCACCAGGAAGAGGAATTAAACAAAGGATCAACGTGCCCTGCTGAAAACAGATTAGGGCCTGAAGCAATCCTTTGGTTTTGTGTCCACCGCACAAGAAAGCGAGTTGAAGAAAGGAGCTCAGGGGCACTGTAATTCACAAACCTGCAGAGTTATAAATGACAGCTCTCCTCCAAAAATATATTGAAGTAAGCCTGCGAAGGGGACTTGAAAGCGGGGCAGAATTTCAGGAAAACGATTGCAGGGGGTAGACTGGAATGGCCCTGAAAGCATAGGAAAAGAGGCAGAACATCGACAATGATGCACTTGGCCAAAAAGGGCGTATGCGTTTTTTCCTGAATATATTCAGGAAAACACCCATACGCCCTTTTTGGCCAACCAAGCAAGCCTGTAAAGGAAATCTGCACTACAATGAAGTCTCACTGCCCCCCGGGCAAAAGGGCCATCTGAAAAAAGTGTAAAATCCAGAAAGGTAGGACAGGATATGGAGAACAGGGAACCTTGTTATGCTGATTGGCAGGATGTAAATTGCCAGCAGCCACACTGGAGAAGGGTATGGTGTTTCCTGAAACACGTAAGAAACAAAGCAACACAGCCTATGGCACTTCCACTTATAGTCCTATAGCTTACGGAAATTAAAATCAAAAACAGACAGCCGCCCCAATATTTGGGACGGCTGTGTTCACAAGAAGCTCGTCTACAGTATCAGGTAAATATCCCAGAAAGCAAAAAATGGATAAAGAAGTTGTGGCACGTACGTACAATGCAATATCACTCAGCAATGAAATCTGTGTCATCAGGCCCGTAGCGGCATAGTGAGTGGATGCAGGTACGGTGATTCTACGTGAACTACGTCACACAGAAAAAGAAACATCATAAGATATCACTAATACACGGAATGTAAACTTGACTACACATGAACTGAATTACAAAACAGAACAGGGTCTCAAATTTAGAAAACCAACTAGTGCTTGCTTATGGGGAAAGGTGCCTTGGGGTGCTGCATAAAACCAGAGACTGAAATTAGCACAGATAACTTTCCATAAGCCAAATATGTAATAGACAAGACCTACTCCTTGCTCAACGAAATGGACTCAACACCACATATTCAACGCCTAGGAATATACCTGACTAGGAAGAATCTTAAAACCCATGGATATATATGTCTCCGTAAGAGAATCAAGCGTGTGTACAGCGGCCGATACGCAGCAGTGAAAATCCGATAAATCCCATTATCAAAATAAATTTCGAAAACAAAACACAAAGACAGTGAAATAGAGAGCAATTCTTAAATAATTCACTCAGGGCATGTGATGCAACCGGGATTGACCACATCTACACCCAGAGCTGGTTGAGACATAAGGCTGGACACTTCAGGCTGATAGCACTGGTGAGTGTCGGTGAGCAAATGCAGACCCTTTGAAGTCATACTGCATGGTACCCATTCCATGGGTCCCAACTCTCCAGGTTCAAGGGATTCTTCCTCCAGCTAAAACATGCATGGGAAACCCAGAGTATCGTACACCGTGTGATTGGGAAACGATTTAAAATGCATCTCAGTTTTCGTATCCTGGTCCTCGGGTTCACCATTCCAGATGCTTTACTAAAACTCTCCCCGCTTAGAGAGTCAGTGCCTTTAACCTCCTCTTTGGCACAGCTTGCAATTTCTGTGCAAGATGAACAGGAATAGGGAGAACCAATGAGAGACTAGCTGTAGGTGTCTGCACGGGCAAATGTAACGCTCATTGCCCACCAGGAAGAGGAATTAAACAAAGGCTCAGTGTGCCCTGCTGGAAACAGATTAGTGCCTGAAGCAATCCTGCGGTTTTGTGCCCAGCTCACAAGAAAGCGAGTAGAAGAAAGGAGCTCAGGGGCACTGTAATTCACAAACCTGCAGAGTTATAAATGACAGCTATCTTCCAAAACTATATTGAAGTAAGCCTGCGTAGGGGACTTGAAAGCAGGGCAGAATATCAGGAAAACGATTGCAGGGGGTAGACTAGAATTGCCCTGAAAGCATAGGAAAAGAGGCACAACGTCGACAATGATGCACTTGGCCAAAAAGGGCGTATGCGTTTTTTCCTGAATATATTCAGGAAAAAACGCATACGCCCTTTTTGGCCAACCAAGCAAGCCTGAAAAGGAAATCTGCACTACAATGAAGTCTCACTGCCCCCCCCCAGGGCAAAAGGGCCATCTGAAAAAAGTGTAAAATCCAGAAAGGTAGGACAGGATATGGAGAACAGGGAGCCTTGTTATGCTGATTGGCAGGATGTAAATTGCCAGCAGCCACCCTGGAGAAGTGTATGGTGTTTCCTGAAACACGTAAGAAACAAAGCAACACATCCTATGGCACTTCCACTTATGGTCCTATAGCTTACGGAAATTAAAATCAAAAACAGACAGCCACCCCAATATTTGGGACGGCTGTGTTCACAAGAAGCTCGTCTACAGTATCAGGTAAATATCCCAGAAAGCAAAAAATGGATAAAGAAGTTGTGGCACGTACGTACAATGCAATATCACTCAGCAATGAAATCTGTGTCATCAGGCCCGTAGCGGCATAGTGAGTGGATGCAGGTACAGTGATTGTACGTGAACAAAGTCACACAGAAAAAGAAACATCATAAGATATCACTAATACACGGAATGTAAACTTGACTACACATGAACTGAATTACAAAACAGAACAGGGTCTGAAATTTAGAAAACCAACTAGTGCTTGCTTATGGGGAAAGGTGCCTTGGGGTGCTGCATAAAACCAGAGACTGAAATTAGCACAGATAACTTTCCATAAGCCAAATATGTAATAGACAAGACCTACTCCTTGCTCAACGAAATGGACTCAACACCACATATTCAACGCCTAGCAATATACCTGACTAGGAAGAATCTTAAAACCCATGGATTTATATGTCTCCGTAAGAGAATCAAGCGTGTGTACAGCGGCATAAACGCAGCAGTGAAAATCCGATAAATCCCATTATCAAAATAAATTTCAAAAACAAAACACAAAGACAGTGAAATAGAGAGCAATTCTTAAATAATTCACTCAGGGCATGTGATGCAACCGGGATTTAACACATCTACACCCAGAGCTGGTTGAGACATAAGGCTGGACACTTCAGGCTGATAGCATTGGTGAGTTTCGGTGAGCAAATGCAGACCCTTTGAAGTCATACTGCATGGTACCCATTCCATGGGTCCCAACTCTCCAGGTTCAAGGGATTCTTCCTCCAGCTAAAACATGCATGGGAAACGCAGAGTATCGTCCACCGTGTGATTGGGAAACGATTTAAAATGCATCTCAGTTTTCGTATCCTGGTCCTCGGGTTCACCATTCCAGATGCTTTACTAACACTCTCCCCGCTTGGAGAGTCAGTGCCTTTAACCTCCTCTTTGGCACACCTTGCAATTTCTGTGCAAGATGAACAGGAATAGGGAGAACCAATGAGAGACTAGCTGTAGGTGTCTGCACGGGCAAATGTAACGCTCATTTCCCACCAGGAAGAGGAATTAAACAAAGGCTCAGTGTGCCCTGTTGGAAACAGATTAGGGCCTGAAGCAATCCTGTGGTTTTGTGCCCAGCTCACAAGAAAGCGAGTTGAAGAAAGGAGCTCAGGGGCACTGTACTTCACAAACCTGCAGAGTTATAAATGACAGCTATCCTCCAAAAATATATTGAAGTAAGCCTGCGAAGGGGACTTGAAAGCGGGGCAGAATTTCAGGAAAACGATTGCAGGGGGTAGACTGGAATTGCCCTGAAAGCATAGGAAAAGAGGCACAACGTCGACAATGATGCACTTGGCCAAAAAGTGCGTATACGTTTTTTCCTGAATATATTCAGGAAAAAACGCATACGCACTTTTTGGCCAACCAAGCAAGCCTGTAAAGGAAATCTGCACTACAATGAAATCTCACTGCCCCCCCCGGGCAAAAGGGCCATCTGAAAAAAGTGTAAAATCCAGAAAGTTAGGACAGGATATGGAGAACAGGGAGCCTTGTTATGCTGATTGGCAGGATGTAAATTGCCAGCAGCCACCCTGGAGAAGTGTATGGTGTTTCCTGAAACACGTAAGAAACAAAGCAACACAGCCTATGGCACTTCCACTTATGGTCCTATAGCTTACGGAAATTAAAATCAAAAACAGACAGCCACCCCAATATTTGGGACGGCTGTGGTCACAAGAAGCTCGTCTACAGTATCAGGTAAATATCCCAGAAAGCAAAAAATGGATAAAGAAGTTGTGGCACGTACGTCCAATGCAATATCACTCAGCAATGAAATCTGTGTCATCAGGCCCGTAGCGGCATAGTGAGTGGATGCAGGTACGGTGATTCTACGTGAACTACGTCACACAGGAAAAGAAACATCATAAGATATCACTAATACACGGAATGTAAACTTGACTACACATGAACTGAATTACAAAACAGAACAGGGTCTCAAATTTAGAAAACCAACTAGTGCTTGCTTATGGGGAAAGGTGCGTTGGGGTGCTGCATAAAACGAGAGACTGAAATTAGCACAGATAACATTCCATAAGCCAAATATGTAATAGACAAGACCTACTCCTTGCTCAACGAAATGGACTCAGCACCACATATTCAACGCCTAGGAATATACCTGACTAGGAAGAATCTTAAAACCCATGGATATATATGTCTCAGTAAGTGAATCAAGCGTGTGTACAGCGGCGGAAATGCAGCAGTGAAAATCCGATAAATCCCATTATCAAAATAAATTTCGAAAACAAAACACAAAGACAGTGAAATAGAGAGCAATTCTTAAATAATTCACTCAGGGCATGTGATGCAACCGGGATTGACCACATCTACACCCAGAGCTGGTTGAGACATAAGGCTGGACACTTCAGGCTGATAGCATTGGTGAGTTTCGGTGAGCAAATGCAGACCCTTTGAAGTCATACTGCATGGTACCCAATCCATGGGTCCCAACTCTCCAGGTTCAAGGCATTCTTCCTCCAGCTAAAACATGCATGGGAAACCCAGAGTATCGTCCACCGTGTGATTAGGAAACGATTTAAAATGCATCTCACTTTTCGTATCCTGGTCCTCGGGTTCACCATTCCAGATGCTTTACTAACACTCTCCCCGCTTGGAGAGTCAGTGCCCTTAACCTCCTGTTTGGCACAGCTTGCCATTTCTGTGCAAGATGAACAGGAATAGGGAGAACCAATGAGAGACTAGCTGTAGGTGTCTGCACGGGCAAATGTAACGCTCATTGCCCACCAGGAAGAGGAATTAAACAAAGGCTCAGTGTGCCCTGCTGGAAACAGATTAGGGCCTGAAGCAATCCTGCGGTTTTGTGCCCAGCTCACAAGAAAGCGAGTTGAAGAAAGGAGCTCAGGGGCACTGTACTTCACAAACCTGCAGAGTTATAAATGACAGCTATCCTCCAAAAATATATTGAAGTAAGCCTGTGAAGGGGACTTGAAAGCGGGGCAGAATTTCAGGAAAACGATTGCAGGGGGTAGACTGGAATTGCCCTGAAAGCATAGGAAAAGAGGCACAACGTCGACAATGATGCACTTGGCCAAAAAGGGCGTATGCGTTTTTTCCTGAATATATTCAGGAAAAAACGCATACGCCCTTTTTTTCCAAACAAGCAAGCCTGTAAAGGAAATCTGCACTACAATGAAGTCTCACTGCCCCCCGGGCAAGAGGGATATCTGAAAAAAGTGTAAAATCCAGAAAGGTAGGACAGGATATGGAGAACAGGGAGCCTTGTTATGCTGATTGGCAGGATGTAAATTGCCAACAACCACCGTGGAGAAGTGTATGGTGTTTCCTGAAACACGTAAGAAATAAAGCAACACAGCCTATGGCAATTGCACTTATGGTCCTATTCCTTAGGGAAATTAAAATCAAAAACAGAGAGCCACCCCAAAGTTTGGGACGGCTGTGTTGCCAAGAAGCTCGTCTACAGTTCCAGGTAAATATCCCAGAAAGCAAAATATGGATAAAGAAGTTGTGGCACGTACGTACAATGCAATATCACTCAGCAATGAAATCTGTGTCATCAGGCCCGTAGCGGCATAGTGAGTGGATGCAGGTACGGTGATTCTACGTGAACTACGTCACACAGAAAAAGAAACATCATAAGATATCACTAATACACGGAATGTAAACTTGACTACACATGAACTGAATTACAAAACAGAACAGGGTCTCAAATTTAGGAAACCAACTAGTGCTTGCTTATGGGGAAAGGTGCCTTGGGGTGCTGCATAAAACCAGAGACTGAAATTAGCACAGATAACTTTCCATAAGCCAAATATGTAATAGACAAGACCTACTCCTTGTTCAACGAAATGGACCCAACACCACATATTCAACGCCTAGGAATATACCTGACTAGGAAGAATCTTAAAACCCATGGATTTATATGTCTCCGTAAGAGAATCAAGCGTGTGTACAGCGGCATAAACGCAGCAGTGAAAATCCGATAAATCCCATTATCAAAATAAATTTCAAAAACAAAACACAAAGACAGTAAAATAGAGAGCAATTCTTAAATCATTCACTCAGGGCATGTGATGCAACCGGGATTGACCACATCTACACCCAGAGCTGGGTGAGACATAAGGCTGGACACTTCAGGCTGATAGCATTGGTGAGTTTCGGTGAGCAAATGCAGACCCTTTGAAGTCATACTGCATGGTACCTATTCCATGGGTCCCAACTCTTCAGGTTCAAGGGATTCTTCCTCCAGCTAAAACATGCATGGGAAACCCACAGTATGGTCCACCGTGTGATTGGGAAACGATTTAAAATGCACCTCAGTTTTCGTATCCTGGTCCTCGGGTTCACCATTCCAGATGCTTTACTAACACTCTCCCTGCTTGGAGAGTCAGTGCCTTTAACCTCCTGTTTGGCACAGCTTGCAATTTCTGTGCAAGATGAACAGGAATATGGAGAACCAATGAGACACTAGCTATAGGTGTCTGCACGGGCAAATGTAACGCTCATTTCCCACCAGGAAAAGGAATTAAACAAAGGCTCAGCGTGCCCTGCTGAAAACAGATTAGGGCCTGAAGCAATCCTGCAGTTTTGTGCCCTGCTCACAAGAAAGCGAGTTGAAGAAAGGAGCTCAGGGGCACTGTAATTCAGAAACCTGCAGAGTTATAAATGACAGCTATCCTCCAAAAATATATTGAAGTAAGCCTGCGAAGGGGACTTGAAAGCGGGGCAGAATTTCAGGAAAACGATTGCAGGGGGTAGACTGGAATTGCCCTGAAAGCATAGGAAAAGAGGCAGAACGTCGACAATGATGCACTTGGCCAAAAAGGGCGTATGCGTTTTTTCCTGAATATATTCAGGAAAAAACGCATACGCCCTTTTTGGCCAACCAAGCAAACCTGTAAAGGAAATCTGCACTACAATGAAGTCTCACTGCCCCCCGGGCAAAAGGGCCATCTGAAAAAAGTGTAAAATCCAGAAAGGTAGGACAGGATATGGAGAACAGGGAGCCTTGTTATGCTGATTGGCAGGATGTAAATTGCCAGCAGCCACCATGGAGAAGTGTATGGTGTTTCCTGAAACACGTAAGAAACAAAGCAACACAGCCTATGGCACTTCCACTTATGGTCCTATAGCTTACGGAAATTAAAATCAAAAACAGACAGCCACCCCAATATTTGGGATGGCTGTGTTAACAAGAAGCTCGTCTACAGTATCAGGTAAATATCCCAGAAAGCAAAAAATGGATAAAGAAGTTGTGGCACGTACGTACAATGCAATATCACTCAGCAATGAAATCTGTGTCATCAGGCCCGTAGCGGCATAGTGAGTGGATGCAGGTACGGTGATTCTACGTGAACTACGTCACACAGAAAAAGAAACATCATAAGATATCACTAATACACGGAATGTAAACTTGACTACACATGAACTGAATTACAAAACAGAACAGGGTCTCAAATTTAGGAAACCAACTAGTGCTTGCTTATGGGGAAAGGTGCCTTGGGGTGCTGCATAAAACCAGAGACTGAAATTAGCACAGATAACTTTCCATAAGCCAAATATGTAATAGACAAGACCTACTCCTTGTTCAACGAAATGGACCCAACACCACATATTCAACGCCTAGGAATATACCTGACTAGGAAGAATCTTAAAACCCATGGATATATATGTCTCCGTAAGAGAATCAAGCGTGTGTACAGCGGCATAAACGCAGCAGTGAAAATCCGATAAATCCCATTATCAAAATAAATTTCAAAAACAAAACACAAAGACAGTGAAATAGAGAGCAATTCTTATATAATTCACTCAGGGCATGTGATGCAACCGGGATTTAAAACATCTACACCCAGAGCTGGTTGAGACATAAGGCTGGACACTTCAGGCTGATAGCATTGGTGAGTTTCGGTGAGCAAATGCAGACCCTTTGAAGTCATACTGCATGGTACGCATTCCATGGGTCCCAACTCTCCAGGTTCAAGGGATTCTTCCTCTAGCTAAAACATGCATGGGAAACCCAGAGTATCGTCCACCGTGTGATTGGGAAACGATTTAAAATACATCTCAGTTTTCGTATCCTGGTCCTCGGGTTCACCATTCCAGATGCTTTACTAACACTCTCCCCGCTTGGAGAGTCAGTGCCTTTAACCTCCTCTTTGGCACACCTTGCAATTTCTGTGCAAGATGAACAGGAATAGGGAGAACCAATGAGAGACTAGCTGTAGGTGTCTGCACGGGAAAATGTAACGCTCATTGCCCACCAGGAAGAGGAATTAAACAAAGGCTCAGTGTGCCCTGCTGGAAACAGATTAGGGCCTGAAGCAATCCTGCGGTTTTGTGCCCAGCTCACAAGAAAGCGAGTTGAAGAAAGGAGCTCAGGGGCACTGTAATTCACAAACGTGCAGAGTTATAAATGACAGCTATCCTCCAAAAATATATTGAAGTAAGCCTGCGAAGGGGACTTGAAAGCGGGCAGAATTTCAGGAAAACGATTGCAGGGGGTAGACTGGAATTGCCCTGAAAGCATAGGAAAAGAGGCACAACGTCGACAATGATGCACTTGGCCAAAAAGGGCGTATGCGTTTTTTCCTGAATATATTCAGGAAAAAACGCATACGCCCTTTTTGGCCAACCAAGCAAGCCTGTAAAGGAAATCTGCACTACAATGAAGTCTCACTGCCCCTCGGGCAAGAGGGCCATCTGAAAAAAGTGTAAAATCCAGAAAGGTAGGACAGGATATGGAGAACAGGGAGCCTTGTTATGCTGATTGGCTGGATGTAAATTGCCAGCAGCCACCCTGGAGAAGTGTATGGTGTTTCCTGAAACACGTAAGAAACAAAGCAACACAGCCTATGGCACTTCCACTTATGGTCCTATAGCTTACGGAAATTAAAATCAAAAACAGACAGCCACCCCAATATTTGGGACGGCTGTGTTCCCAAGAAACTCGTCTACAGTATCAGGTAAATATCCCAGAAAGCAAAAAATGGATAAAGAAGTTGTGGCACGTACGTGCAATGCAATATAACTCAGCAATGAAATCTGTGTCATCAGGCCCGTAGCGGCATAGTGAGTGGATGCACGTACGGTGATTCTACGTGAACTACGTCACACAGAAAAAGAAACATCATAAGATATCACTAATACACGGAATGTAAACTTGACTACACATGAACTGAATTACAAAACAGAACAGGGTCTCAAATTTAGAAAACCAACTAGTGCTTGCTTATGGGGAAAGGTGCCTTGGGGTGCTGCATAAAACCAGAGACTGAAATTAGCACAGATAACATTCCATAAGCCAAATATGTAATAGACAAGACCTACTCCTTGCTCAATGAAATGGACTCAACACCACATATTCAACGCCTAGGAATATACCTGACTAGGAAGAATCTTAAAACCCATGGATATATATGTCTCCGTAAGAGAATCAAGCGTGTGTACAGCGGCGGAAATGCAGCAGTGAAAATCCGATAAATCCCATTATCAAAATAAATTTCGAAAACAAAACACAAAGACAGTGAAATAGAGAGCAATTCTTAAATAATTCACTCAGGGCATGTGATGCAACCGGGATTTAACACATCTAAACCCAGAGCTGGTTGAGACATAAGGCTGGACACATCAGGCTGATAGCATTGGTGAGTTTCGGTGAGCAAATGCAGACCCTTTGAAGTCATACTGCATGGTACCCATTCCATGGGTCCCAACTCTCCAGGTTCAAGGGATTCTTCCTCCAGCTAAAACATGCATGGGAAACCCAGAGTATCGTCCACCGTGTGATTGGGAAACGATTTAAAATGCATCTCAGTTTTCGTATCCTGGTCCTCGGGTTCACCATTCCAGATGCTTTACTAACACTCTCCCCGCTTGGAGAGTCAGTGCCTTTAAACTCCTGTTTGGCACAGCTTGCAATTTCTGTGCAAGATGAACAGGAATAGGGAGAACCAATGAGAGACTAGCTGTAGGTGTCTGCACGGGCAAATGTAACGCTCATTGCCCACCAGGAAGGGTAATTAAACAAAGGCTCAGTGTGCCCTGCTGGAAACAGATTAGGGCCTGAAGCAATCCTGCGGTTTTGTGCCCAGCTCACAAGAAAGCGAGGTGAAGAATGGAGCTCAGGGGCACTGTAATTCACAAACCTACAGAGTTATAAATGACAGCTATCTTCCAAAAGTATATTGAAGTAAGCCTGCGAAGGGGAATTGAAAGCGGGCAGAATTTCAGGAAAACGATTGCAGGGGGTAGACTGGAATTGCCCTGAAAGCATAGGAAAAGAGGCACAACGTCGACAATGATGCACTTGGCCAAAAAGGGCGTATGCGTTTTTTCCTGAATATATTCAGGAAAAAACGCATACGCCCTTTTTGGCCAACCAAGCAAGCCTGTAAAGGAAATCTGCACTACAATGAAGTCTCACTGCCCCTCGGGCAAGAGGGCCATCTGAAAAAAGTGTAAAATCCAGAAAGGTAGGACAGGATATGGAGAACAGGGAGCCTTGTTATGCTGATTGGCAGGATGTAAATTGCCAGCAGCCACCCTGGAGAAGTGTATGGTGTTTCCTGAAACACGTAAGAAACAAAGCAACACAGCCTATGGCACTTCCACTTATGGTCCTATAGCTTACGGAAATTAAAATCAAAAACAGACAGCCACCCCAATATTTGGGACGGCTGTGTTCACAAGAAGCTCGTCTACAGTATCAGGTAAATATCCCAGAAAGCAAAAAATGGATAAAGAAGTTGTGGCACGTACGTGCAATGCAATATAACTCAGCAATGAAATCTGTGTCATCAGGCCCGTAGCGGCATAGTGAGTGGATGCACATACGGTGATTCTACGTGAACTATATCACACAGAAAAAGAAACATCATAAGATATCACTAATACACGGAATGTGAACTTGACTACACATGAACTGAATTACAAAAAAGAACAGGGTCTCAAATTTAGAAAACCAACTAGTGCTTGCTTATGGGGAAAGGTGCGTTGGGGTGCTGCATAAAACCAGAGACTGAAATTAGCACAGATAACATTCCATAAGCCAAATATGTAATAGACAAGACCTACTCCTTGCTCAACGAAATGGACTCAACACCACATATTCAACGCCTAGCAATATACCTGACTAGGAAGAATCTTAAAACCCATGGATATATATGTCTCCGTAAGAGAATCAAGCGTGTGTACAGCGGCGGAAATGCAGCAGTGAAAATCCGATAAATCCCATTATCAAAATAAATTTCGAAAACAAAACACAAAGACAGTGAAATAGAGAGCAATTCTTAAATAATTCACTCAGGGCATGTGATGCAACCGGGATTGACCACATCTACACCCAGAGCTGGTTGAGACATAAGGCTGGACACTTCAGGCTGATAGCAATGGTGAGTTTCGGTGAGCAAATGCAGACCCTTTGAAGTCATACTGCATGGTACCCATTCCATGGGTCCCAACTCTCCAGGTTCAAGGGATTCTTCCTCCAGCTAAAACATGCATGGGAAACCCAGAGTATCGTCCACCGTGTGATTGGGAAACGATTTAAAATGCATCTCAGTTTTCGTATCCTGGTCCTCGGGTTCACCATTCCAGATGCTTTACTAACACTCTCCCCGCTTGGAGAGTCAGTGCCTTTAAACTCCTGTTTGGCACAGCTTGCAATTTCTGTGCAAGATGAACAGGAATAGAGAGAACCAATGAGAGACTAGCTGTAGGTGTCTGCACGGGCAAATGTAACGCTCATTGCCCACCAGGAAGAGGAATTAAACAAAGGCTCAGTGTGCCCTGCTGGAAACAGATTAGGGCCTGAAGCAATCCTGCGGTTTTGTGCCCAGCTCACAAGAAAGCGAGTTGAAGAAAGGAGCTCAGGGGCACTGTACTTCACAAACCTGCAGAGTTATAAATGACAGCTATCCTCCAAAAATATATTGAAGTAAGCCTGCGAAGGGGACTTGAAAGCGGGGCTGAATTTCAGGAAAACGATTGCAGGGGGTAGACTGGAATTGCCCTGAAAGCATAGGAAAAGAGGCACAACGTCGACAATGATGCACTTGGCCAAAAAGGGCGTATGCGTTTTTTCCTGAATATATTCAGGAAAAAACGCATACGCCCTTTTTGGCCAACCAAGCAAGCCTGTAAAGGAAATCTGCACTACAATGAAATCTCACTGCCCCCCCGGTCAAAAGGGCCATCTGAAAAAAGTGTAAAATCCAGAAAGGTAGGACAGGATATGGAGAACAGGGAGCCTTGTTATGCTGATTAGCAGGATGTAAATTGCCAGCAGCCACCCTGGAGAAGTGTATGGTGTTTCCTGAAACACGTAAGAAACAGAGCAACACAGCCTATGGCACTTCCACTTATGGTCCTATAGCTTACGGAAGTTAAAATCAAAAACAGACAGCCACCCCAATATTTGGGACGGCTGTGTTCACAAGAAGCTCGTCTACAGTATCAGGTAAATATCCCAGAAAGCAAAAAATGGATAAAGAAGTTGTGGCACGTACGTACAATGCAATATCACTCAGCAATGAAATCTGTGTCATCAGGCCCGTAGCGGCATAGTGAGTGGATGCAGGTACGGTGATTCTACGTGAACTACGTCACACAGAAAAAGAAACTTCATAAGATATCAGTAATACACGGAATGTAAATTTAACTACACATGAACTGAATTACAAAACAGAACAGGGTCTCAAATTTTGAAAACCAACTAGTGCTTGCTTATGGGGAAATGTGCGTTGGGATGCTGCATAAAACCAGAGACTGAAATTAGCACAGATAACTTTCCATAAGCCAAATATGTAATAGACAAGACCTACTCCTTGCTCAACGAAATGGACTCAACACCACATATTCAACGCCTAGGAATATACCTGACTAGGAAGAATCTTAAAACCCATGGATTTATATGTCTCCGTAAGAGAATCAAGCGTGTGTACAGCGGCATAAACGCAGCAGTGAAAATCCGATAAATCCCATTATCAAAATAAATTTCAAAAACAAAACACAAAGACAGTGAAATAGAGAGCAATTCTTAAACAATTCACTCAGGGCATGTGATGCAACCGGGATTGACCACATCTACACCCAGAGCTGGTTGAGACATAAGGCTGGACACTTCAGGCTGATAGCACTGGTGAGTTTCGGTGAGCAAATGCAGACCCTTTGAAGTCATACTGCATGGTACCCATTCCATGGGTCCCAACTCTCCAGGTTCAAGGCATTCTTCCTCCAGCTAAAACATGCATGGGAAACCCAGAGTATCGTCCACCGTGTGATTGGGAAACGATTTAAAATGCATCTCAGTTTTCGTATCCTGGTCCTCGGGTTCACCATTCCAGATGCTTTTCTAACACTCTCCCCGCTTGGAGAGTCAGTGCCTTTAACCTCCTGTTTGGCACAGCTTGCCATTTCTGTGCAAGATGAACAGGAATAGAGAGAACCAATGAGAGACTAGCTGTAGGTGTCTGCACGGGCAAATGTAATGCTCATTTCCCACCAGGAAGAGGAATTAACCAAACGCTCAGCGTGCCCTGCTGAAAAGAGATTAGTGCCTGAAGCAATCCTGCGGTTTTCTGCCCAGCTCACAAGAAAGCGAGTTGAAGAAAGGAGCTCAGGGGCACTGTAATTCACAAACCTGCAGAGTTATAAATGACAGCTATCCTCCAAAAATATATTGAAGTAAGCCTGCAAAGGGGACTTGAAAGCGGGGCAGAAATTCAGGAAAACGATTGAAGGGTTAAACTGGAATTGCACTTAAAGAATAGGAAAATAGGCAGAACGTCGATAATGATGCACTTGTCCAAAAAGTGCGGATGCTTTTTTCCCTAAATATATTCAGGAAAAAACGCATACGCACTTTTTGGCCAACCAAGAAGCTTGTAAATAAACCTGCACTACAATGAAATCTCAGTGCCCCCCAGGGCAAAAGGGCCATTTAAAAAATTGTAAAATCCAGAAACGGAGGACAGGCAATGGAAAACAGGGATCCTTATTATGCTGATGCATATGATGTAAATTGCCGACAGCCATTCTGGAGAAGTGTTATGTGTTTCCTGAAACACGTAAGAAACAAAGCAACACAGCCTATGGCACTTCCACTTATTGTCCTACAGCTTAGGGAAATTAAAATCAAAAACACCCAGCCACCTCAAAATTTGGGACCTCTCTGTTCACAAGAACCTCGTTTACAGTACCAGGTAAATATCTCAGAGAGCAAACAATGGATAAAGAAGTTGTGGTACGTACGTACAATGGAATATCACTCAGCAATGAAATCTGTGTCATCAGGCCCGTAGTGGCATAGTGAGTGGATACAGGTATGGTGATTCTACGTGAAATAAGTCACACATAAAAAGAAACATCATAAAATATCACTAATACACAGTATGTAAACTTGACTACACATGAACTGAATTACAAAACAGAACAGTCTCAAATTTAGAAAACCAACTTGTGCTTTCTTATGGAGAAATGTGCGTTGGAGTGCTGCATAAAACCAGAGACTGAAATTAGCACAGATACCGTTCCATAAGCCAAATATGTAATAGACAAGACCTACTCCTTGCTCAACGAAATGGACTCAACACCACATATTCAACGCCTAGGAATATACCTGACTAGGAAGAATCTTAAAACCCGTGGATATTTATGTCTCCGTAAGAGAGTCAAGAGTGTGTACAGCGGCATTAACGCAGCAGTGAAAATCCGATAAATCCCAGTGTCAAAAAAAATTTCAAAAACAAAACACAATGACAGTGAAATAGAGAGCAATTCTTAAATAACTCACACAGGGCATGTGATGCAACCTGGTTTACCACATCTACACCCAGAGCTGGGTGGGAGATAAGGCTTGACCCTTTGGGCTGATAGCATTGGTGAGGTTCAGTGAGCAAATGCAGACCCTTTGATGTCATACTGCCTGGTACCCATTCCATGGTTCCCAACTCTCCAGGTTCAAGGGATTCTTCCTTCTGCTAAAATTTGCATGGGAAACCCAGAGTATGCTCCACCGTGTGACTGGGAAACCTTTTTACATGCATGTCTGTTTTCGTCCCCTGGTACTCAGGTTCACCATTCCAGACCCTTTTCTTACACTCTCCCCATTTGGAGAGTCAGTGCCTTTAACCTCCTGTTTGGCACTGTTTGCAATTTTTGCGCAAGATGAACAGGAATAAGGAGAACCAATGGGAGACTATCTGTAGGTGTGTGCACGGGCAAATATTTTTTTTAACATCTTTATTGGGGTATAATTGCTTTACAATGGTGTGTTAGTTTTTGCTTTATAACAAAGTGAATCAGCTATACATATACATATGCTCCCAGTGTCTTCCCTCTTGTGTCTCCCTCCCTCCCTCTCTCCCCCTTCCACCCCTCCAGGCTGTCCCAACGCCCCGAGCTAATATCCCTGTGCCTTGCGGCTGCTTCCCCCTTGCTATCTACCTTACTACATTTGTTAGTGTGTATATGTCCATGACTCTCTCTCGCCCTGTCAAAACTCACCATTCCCCCTCCCCATATCCTCAATTCCGTTCTCCAGTAGGTCTGCGCCTCTATTCCTGTCTTATCCCTAGGTTCTTCATGACATTTTTTTCCTTTAAATTCCATATATATGTGTTAGCATACGCTATTTGTCTTTTTCTTTCTGACTTACTTCACTCTGTATGACAGACTCTAGGTCTATCCATCTCATTACAAATAACTCAGTTTCATTTCTTTTTAAGGCTGAGTAATATTCCATTGTGTATATGTGCCACATCTTCTTTATCCATTCGTCCGATGATGGGCGCTTAGGTTCTTTCCATCTCCGGGCTATTGTAAATAGAGCTGCAATGAACATTTTGGTACATGCCTCTTTTTGAATTTTGGTTTTCTCAGGGTATATGCCCAGTATGCACGGGCAATTTTAACACTCATTTCCCAACAGGAAAAGGAATTAACCAAAGGCTCAGCATGCCGTGCTGGAACAAGATTAGGGCCTGAAGCAATCCTGCGGTTTTGTGGCCAGCTCACAAGAAAGCGAGTTGAGGAAAGGAGCTCAGGGGCACTGTCATTCACATACCTGCAGACTTATAAATGACAGAAATCGTACAAAAATATATTGAATTAAGGCTGCGAAGAGGACTTGAAAGTGGGGCAGAATTGCTGGAATCCGATTTCAGGAGGTAGACGTGAATTGCTCTGAAAGCATAAGAGAAGTGGCAGAACCTCGTCAATGAAGCACTTGGCCAAAAAGGGCATATGCATTTTTTCCAGGGCCATCATTCACGGGAGTAGGAGGCTCCCAGCATGCTCCAGTGGCCAACAGAGGTCCCACGTCGCCAAGGCGATGTGAGCTAGCCAGGCAGGAGTGACCTGACATCAGAGGGCCCACCTCACAGAATGGTAGGGAACCCAGCCAGGATCAGACTCTCCCCAGAGGGCCCACATCACCAAGGTGATGGGAACCAGGCAGGAGTGTCCTCACACCCGTGGGGCCACATCATCAAAAGTTGAGGTACCCAGCACATGTGGCCTCAAACCAGAGGACCCACATCACCATGGGTTTCGGAGTGAGGCAGGCAGGATTAACCTCACAACACATGTCCCATTGTATACAAAAGGTGTGGAAACCAGCAGTTGGATCTTCCTTGCAGGCGGCCCAGAGCACTGAGGCTATGAGATCCAGGCCGGCATGAACTCACAACAGAGGGCCCTCATTGTGATTCTGTAAGCAACCCAGCCGTTGTGACCTCAGAGCAGAAGGCCCACATCCCCATGGGGAAGGGAAACAAGCAGGAGTGTCATCGCAAGAGTGGGCACACATGAAAAAATGTGGGGAGCCCAGCAATTAGTGCCTGATGCCAGAGGGCCCTCATCACCGAGGGGCGGTGGCTCCCAGCCAGCTCCGACTGCTACCAGAGGGGCGACGTCGCCAATGCGGAGTGCGACAACCATGCAGGAGTGACCTCAGAGCAGAGGGTCAACCTCACAGAAGTGTGAAGAACTAAAGAGGATCAGATTCTCACCAGAGGGCCCACATCACCAAGGGAATGGGAACCAGGCAGGAGTGTCCTCACACTAGTGGGGCCACATCACCGAAAAGTGAGGGACCCAGCACACGTGGCCTCAAACCAGAGGACACACATCACAAGGGAGCTGGGATTGAGGCAGGCAGGAGGAGCCTCAAAACAGAGGGACCATAGAATTAAAGAGGTGAAGAATCCCGCAGTTGGAACCTCCCAGCAGGCGGCCAGGAGCAGCGAGACTATGGGATCCAGGCCGGAGTGATCTCACACCAGAGGGCCGTCATCATGAAACTGTGAGCAACCTAGGCGTTGGGATCTCAGAGCAGAAGGCCCACATTCCCATGGGGTTGGGAACCTGTCAGAAGTGTACTCGCACCACAGGGCACACATCAGAGAATTTAGGGAACCCAGGAGTTAGGGCCTGACGCCAGAGGGCCCTCATTACCAAGGGGAGGAGACTCCAATCAGGCACCAACACCCAACTGAGGTCCCACGTCGCCAAGGTGACGTGTGACAGCCAGGTAGGAGTGACCTCACCGCAGAGGTCCTACCTCACAGAAGGGTGAGGAACACAGCCAGGATAAGACTCTCACCAGAGGGCCCACATCACCAAGGTGATCAGAACCAGGCAGGAGAGTCTTCACACCAGTGTGGCCACATCATAGAAAGGTGAGGAACCCAGCACATGTGGCCTAAACCAGAAGACCCACATCTCCAAGGGGCTCGGAATGAGGCAGGCAGGAGTAGCCTCACAACACAGGGCCCATAGAATAAAAAAGCTGAGGAATCCAGCAATGGGAACCTCCCAGCAGGCGGCCAAGAGCACCAAGTCTATGCGATTCAGGCCGCAGTAAACTCACAGCAGAGGGTCCACATCATGAAACTGCGAGCAACCCAGCCATTTGGACCTCAGAGCAGAAGGTCCACATCCCCAAGGTGTTGGGAGCATGGCAGGAGTGTCCTCGCACCACTTAGCACATATCAGAAAATGTGGGTACCCAGCAGTTAGGGCCTGACGCCAGAGGGCCCTCATCACTGAGGGGAGGAGGCTCCCAGCATGTTCCAACTACCACAAGAGGGCCCACGTCGCCAAGGCGGGGTGTGCCAGCCAGGCAGGAGTGACCTCACAGCAGACGGCCCACCTCAAAGAAGTGTGAGGAACCCAACCAGGATCAGACTCTCACCAGAGGGCCCATATCACCAAGGGGACGGGAACCAGGCACGAGTGTCCTCACACCAGTGGGGCCACATCACTAAAAGATGAGGAAACTGGCACATGTGGCCACAAACCAGAGGACCTACATCACCAAGGGGCTGGGAGTGACACAGGCAGGAGGAGCCTCCCAACACAGGGCCCAAAGAATAAAAAAGGTGAGGAACCCAGCAGTTGGAACTTCCCAGCAGGCGGCCCAGAGTACAGAGGCTATGGGATCTAGGAATGAGTGAACTAACACCAGAGAGCTAACATCAGGAAACTGTGAGCAACCCAGTCGTTGGAACCTCAGAGCAGAAGGCCCATATCGCCATGGGGATGGGAACATTTCACGAGTGTCCTGGCATCACTGGGCTCACATCAGAAAACCTGGGGAGCCCAGCAGTTAGAGCCTGACGCCAGAGGGACCTCATCACCGAGGACAGGAGTCTCCAAAAGGATCCAACTGCCACCAGAGGGCCGACGTCACCAAGGCAATGGGAGCAAGCCAGGCAGGAGTTACCTCAGAGCACAGGGCCCACCTCACAGAACGGTAAGGAACCCAGCCAGGATCAGACTCTCACCAGAGGGGCCACATCACCAAGGGGCTGGGAAACAGGCACGAGTGTCCTCACACCATTGGGGCCACATCATCGAAAGGTGAGGGACCCAGCACACGTGGCCTCACACCAGAGGACACACATCACAACGGGGCTGGGATTGAGGCAGGCAGGAGGAGCCTCAAAACAGAGGGCCCATAGAATAAAAAAGGTGAGGAATCCCGCAGTTGGAACCTCCCAGCAGGCGCCCAGGAGCAGCAAGCCTATGGGATCTAGGCCGGAATGAACGCACATCAGAGGGCCCTGATCATGAAACTGTGAGCACCCCAGCCGTTGGGACCTCAGAGCAGAAGGCCCAAATTCCCATGGGGTTGGGAACCTGACAGGAGTGTACTCGCACCACAGGTCGCACATCTGCAAATTTTGGGAGCCCAGGAGTTAGGGTCTGACGCAAGAGGGCCCTCATTACCGAGGGACGGAGACTCGCAGCAGACACCAACTCCCAACTGAGGGCCCACGTCACCAAGGTGATGTGTGCCAGCCAGGCAGGAGTGACCTCACCGCAGAGGGCCTACCTCACAGAAGGGTGAGGAAACCAGCCAGGATAAGACTCTCACCAGAGGACCCACATCACCAAGGGGATCGGAACCAGGCAGGAGGGTCCTCACACCAGTGTGGCCACATTATAGAAAGGTGAGGAACCCAGAACATGTGGCCTAAAACAGGGGACCCACATCTCCAAGGGGCTAGGAGTGAGGCAAGCAGGAGTATCCTCACAAAACAGAGCCCACAGAATAAAAGTTGTGAGGAATCCAGCAGTTGGAACCGGCCAGTAGGCCGCCCAGAGCACAGAGTCTATGGGATCCAGGCCACAGCAAACTCACAGCAGAGGTCCCACATCATGAAACTGTGAGCAACCCAGCGGATGGGACCTCAGAGCAGAAGGCCCACATCCCTATGGGGATGGGAACCTGACAGGAGTGTCCTCGGCCCACTTCCACGAATCAGAAAATGTGGGAACCCAGCAGTTAGGACCTGAGGCCAGAGGACCCTCATCACCGAGGGGAGGAGGCTCCCAGCAGGCTCTAACTGCCACCATAAGGCCGATGTCACCAAGGCGGGGTGTGCCAACCAGGCAGGAGTGACCTCAGAGCAGAAAGCCCACCTCACAGAAGTGTGAGGAACCCAACAAGGATCAGACTGTCACCAGAGGGCCAACATCACCAAGGGAATGAGAACCAGGCAGGAGTGTCCTCACACCAGTGGGGCTACATCACCATAATTTGAGGGACCCAGCACACGTGGCCTCAAACCTGAGGACACACATCACCAAGGGGCTGGGAGTGAGGCAGGCCAGAGGATCCTCAAAACAGAGGGACCATAGAATAAAAAAGGTGAGGAATCCCACAGTTGGAACCTCCGGCAGGCAGCCAGGAGCAGCGAGGCTATGGGATCTAGGCAGGAGTGAACTCACACCAGAGGGCCCTCATCATGAAACTGTGAGCAACACAGCCGTTGGGACCTCAGAGCAGAAGGCTCACATCCCCATGGGGATGGGAACCTGGCAGGAGTGTCCTTGCACCACTTAGCACGAATCAGAAAATGTGGGAACCCAGCAGTTAGGGCCTGAGGCCAGAGGGCCCTCATCACTGAGGGGAGGAGGCTCCCAGCAGGCTCCAACTGCCACCATATGGCCGACGTTGCCAAGGCGGGGTGTGCCAGCCAGGCAGGAGTGAGCTCAGAGCAGAGGGCACACCTCACAGAAGGGTGAGGAACCTAACCAGGATCAGACTCTCACCAGAGGGCCAACATCACCAAGGTGATGGGAACCAGGCAAGACTGTCCTAACAGCAGTGGGGCCAACATCACCAAGGGAATGGGAACCAGGCAAGAGTGTCCTCACACCAGTGTGGCCACATTATAGAAAGGTGAGGAACACAGCACATGTGGCCTCAAACAAGGGGACACACATCACGAAGGGGCTGGGAGTGAGGCATGCAGGAGGAGACGCACAACCGAGGGCCCATAGAATAAAAAAGGTGAGGAATCGAGAAGTTGGAAACTCCAAGCTGGAGGCCCAGAGCACTGACACTATGGGATACAGGCCAGAGTGAACACACAGCAAAGGGCCCACATCATGAAACTGTGAGCAACCCAGCAGTTGGGACCACAGAACAGAAGTCCCACATGCCCATGGGGATGGGAACCTGGCAGGAGTGACTCGCACCACTGGGCACACATCAGAAAATGTGTGGAGCCCAGCACTTAGGGCCTGACACCAGAAGGCCCTCATCACTGAGGGGAGGAGGCCCCAGCACACTCCAACTGCCACCAGAGGGTCCACATCGCCAAGGCGACGTGCGCCAGCCAGGCAGGATTGACCTCACAGCAGAGGGCCCACATCATGAAAGTGTGAGCAACCCAGCCGTTAGGACCTCAGAACAGAAGGCCCACACGCTCATGAGGATGGGAACCTGGCAGGAGTGCCCTCGTACCACTTAGCACGTATCAGAAAATGTGGGAACCCCGCCATTAGGGTCTGACGCCAGAGGGCCTCATCACCGCGGGAAGGAGGCTCCCAGCAGGCTCCAACTGCCACCAGGGTGCCAAAGTCAACAAGGCGGGTTGTGCCAGCCAGGCAGGAGTGACCTCAGAGAAGAGGGCTCACCTCACGGATGTGTGAGGAACCCAACCAGGATCAGAGTCTCACCAGAGGGCCCACATCACCAAGGGGATGGGAACCAGGCAGGAGTGTCCACACACCAGTGGGGCCACATCATCAAAAGATGAGGAACCCATCACATATGGCCTCAAACCTGAGGACATACATCACCATGTGGCTGGGAGTGAGGCAGGTATCTGGAGGGGCACATTTAACTCTAATTTCCCACCAGGAAGAGGAATTAACCAAAGGCTCAGAGTGCCGTGCTGGACCCTGATTATGGCCTGAAGCAAACCTGCAGTTTTGTGGCCAGCTTACAAGGAAGCGAGTTAAGAAAGGAGCTCAGGGGCACTGTAATTCACAAACCTGCAGAGATAAATGACAGCTATTGGCAAAAATATATCGAAGTAAGTCTGCAAAGAGGACTTGAAAACGAGGCAGAATTGCAGGAATCATATTTCAAGAGGTAGATTGGAATTGCATTTAAAGCATATGAAAAGCGGCAGATCTTTGACAGTGATGCACATGGACAAAAAGTGCGTATACATTTTTCCTGAATATATTCAGGAAAAAACGCATATGAACATTTTGGCCAACCAAGCACTCCAGCAATGGAAATCCACACTACAATGAAGTCACATTTCCCATTCGTCAAAAAGGCCATCTGAATAAAGTGTAAAAACCAGAAACACAGGACAGGCCACGGAGAACAGGGAGCCGTGTTATGCTGATGGGCGGGATGTAAATTGCCAACAGACACTCTGGAGATGTTCATGGTGTATCCTGAAACATCTAAAAAACAAAGCTACAGAGCCTAGGGCACTTCCACTTTTGGCCCTATAGCTTAGGAAAATTAAAATCAACAAGACACAGGCCAACACAAAATTTAGGGCTGCTGTGTTTACAAGAACCTCGAGTCCAGTACAAATTAAATATCCCAGAAAGAAAAAAATGGATAAAGAAATTGTGCTACTTACGTACAACGGAATATCACTCAGCAGTGAAATCAATGTCATCAGGCCTGTAGCAGCAAATTGAGTGGATTTAATTATGATGATTCTAAGAGAAATATATCACACAAAGAAAGATAATTATCATAAGATATCACTAATAGAGGGAGTGTAAACTTGGCTACACATAAACTGAATTACAAAACCGAACAGAGTCTCACATTTAGATAAAAACCTTATGCTTGCTTAAGGGGAAAGTTGAGTTGGGCTGCTGTATAAAAACAGATTGAAATTAGCACACATACCATTCCATAAGCCAAATACGTAATAAACAAGACCTACTCTTTGCTCAACGAAATAGACTCATCCATGGTGTATCACCTCACACCTATTAGAATGGACATCATCAGAAAATCTACAAACAACAAATGCTGGAAACGGTGTGGAGATAAGGAATCCTCTTCCACTATTGTTGGGAACGTAAATTGATACAGTCACTGTGGAGAACATTATGGAATTTCTTATAAAACTAAGAATAGAATTACCATATGATACAGCAATCCCTCTACTGGGCATATACCCAGACAAAACCATAAATCAAAAAGAGACATTCACCACAATGTTCATTGCATCACTATTTACACTATCCAGGAAATGGAAGCAACCTAAATGCCCACAGACAGACGAATGCATAAAGATGTGGTACATATATAAAATGGAATATTACTAAGCCATAAAAAGGAATGAAATTGGGACATTTGTAGAGACGTTGATGGATCTAGAGACTGTCATACAGAGTGAAGTAAGTCAGAAAGAGAAAAACAAATCTTGTATATTAATGCATATATGTGGAACCTAGAAAAATTGTACAGATGAACCGTTTTGCAAGGCAGAAATAGAGCAATACATGTATACAACAAACGTATGGACAACAAGGGGGGAAAGCTGTTGGGGATGGTGGTGGGAGGAGTTGAGATATTGGGATTGGTATGTATACATTTATATGTATAAAGTAGATAACCAAAAACAACCTGCTGTATAAAAATATAAAATTAAATTCAAAATAAAAAAATAAAATTAAAAAAAGTAAAACAGAAAAATATTCTTCCCTTCACATACATGTATTTATATGAATAAATTATTTCCATGCTTATATCTGTAAATACACAAAAGAGGAATAAAATCTACCTTGAACCAAAAACGAAAAAAAGATAAAAAAGAACAGAACCCACCAGTTACACAGAGGAAAACCGTTTCAGGGCACTTGCTCCAATTGCAAACAATTCTGAAGTTGGTCAGTGGTGGGGAATCATCTCCCATTCAGCCAGCATGCTCCTCGCAACAAGCGTCCTCACTGCAAAGCTGGGGGACCGTGCCGAGGTATCTGTGAGTAAACGTGGGCCGAGCCCCAGGCCAGCTGCTGCTGAAATGTTCCCACCCTTCCAAGGCTAAACACCTGAATATGTACAAGGACTTGAAAACCTAGAGGAAGGGCCATGGAGCCACATGAGGGACAGCATGCCAGCCGACTTGGTGCCTGCAGGCCAGCCAGGATGGTCCTGGCCCTGGGTGCTCTTCTGGAAGCTCTCCATTTCCCTGCCTGAGATACCCCTGCTGTCCCGGCCCCCACTGCTTTCTTCCTTCCTCACCTGTGCCCAGGGAGAAATTCCAGCGGCAGGTGTGGGTGACACATCCTCTTCTTTAGCAGGTAGCATCTTGGCAACTGCTGCAGAAAGTCCAGCAGAGCCCCACTCACACTGGGACACCCACAAAGCCGTGGCCTCTCACTCCCTCCCACCAGCCCAGCCCCGAGACTGCTGACAGGGCAGAGAAAATGGCGTCAGGCACAGCTGCAGGGGCTCTTGCTGCCTGGAGCGGTGTTTATATTGATCTCAACCCAGGCACACCTGGGGAGGGCTGGCCGGCAGGGTCAGGCTTCCCAAGCCAGCCAATAATCACCCCTCAGGGGCTCACAGTTGCTGAAAATGGAACTTGCTGAATTGGCCAGGTCCAAGGAACAGGTGTGGGCTCCTGAGAGTCAGGATAGACAAGGGGCTGCAGCTCTGGCTTGTTTTCTAATTATATTATCTGGCCCATGAGTGGGAGACAACTTCAAGAAAACCCTCTCCTAATGAGAGGAACCCAGGAGTCAGGGAGAGGAGGGGTGGGTGGTGGTTGGAGACAGAGGCCTGGTGCCCCGGGTGCAGTGGAAGTCTCTGGAAGACCAGGTGGAGGAGGCCGCACAGAGTGATGCCCAGGGTCACAGACCTGTCAGAGCTGCTGTTTGTTAGTTCAAGTCCTGCTCTGAGGTGCTCTGTGTCAGATCTGAGCGACAGGTGAGCTGGGAGTGCTCTGCAATGAGGGCTATGTGCACGGTTCCTGTGTGCCCAGCCCTGCCAAGGTACCTGCAAGGGTAGCTCTGTATCCTGGGAGGGGCCTGACCACGGGAGCCCCATGGACTGCAGAGGACCTGCCCAGGGAATCCCATATCCTGGGAGGGGCCTGAACACGAGAGCCCCGTGGGCTGGGGTGGGGGTAGGGTACCTGCCCAGGTGAGCTCCATATCCTGGGATTGGCCTGACCTCGAGAGCCCCATGGGCTGCTGGAGTCCTGGTAAAGGATGTCAGGACAGTCAGTGAAGCCACTGAGGATATACCTCCAGTAGTTCCTAAATCCTACACCCTGCTGGTCATTCTACCAACCACCAGGACTTGGTATTCTGTATTAGTCTTCACTGATGCCTTCTTTTGTATTCCATTAGTCCCAGAGTCACAAGAAATTTTGGCTTGTGAGTGACAGGACTCAACATACAACTAAAACAATACTTCCAGGCTGTCTTGCCCCAAGGGTTCAAAAATTCCCACACCATCTTTGGGGAAAGCTCAGCTAAAGACCTAAAAGTTCTACCTCTGGAAAAGGAAACACTCCTTCAATATTCAGACGACATTCTGATCGCCAGCCCTACTAAGGAGGCCTCAGAACTACCAAGCCAATAAAGGATAGAAGTTGTCCACGAAAAAGCTCAAGTATCACAGACTACGGTGACCTGCCTGGGCTTCATTCTCACAGAAGGTCGGAGAAGCCCATCCCAGGAAAGGGAAGAAACAATTTACAGCCTTACCCCTTTCTGAAACTAGAAGACAGCTTAGGGGTTCCTGGGGAAGCCAGGGTTTCCTGCCTCTGGATCCCTAACTACAGTCTACTAGCTGGGCCTCTATATGAAACACTGAAAGGAAAAGATGATGATCCTTTTGAATAGAATCCAGAAGTGGCCTTTCAAGAATGGAAAGAGCAGTCAATTCAGACCCTTGCCCTGGAACTCCCTAATTTAGCTAAACCCTTTGACCTTTACATTCCTGGTGAAAGGTGAATCGCCATTGGAGTATTAGTGCAAAAACTGGGACCGCTTGAAATGGAACAATGCAAGAATGCCATCCAGGTAGGATAAACTATGGTCACCAAGGGGCTTGGCCCACCGCCACATCTGGCCAAGATACTGGTGGTATCTGAAAACCTGGAAATCAGCAGCCCAAAAGGCCACCTCCCTTCTAAGGGAAACGGACCCCACGTGGTGATCCTAACCCCCAACCATGCCCTGAAGTTGCAGGGTTTGCTCCGTGGGCACACTGACCTCGATTGAGGAGGCCCTCCAACTCCAACCTCCAGAGAGATAACCGGGGGCAACGGGGCACCATGACGACCCGTGTGACCATCACTTGACCTGGAGTTTCTCTCATAAAACAACAAGAGTGTGTCCCAAAAGAGTAGACTACTGCTTGCAGTACTTACTGTACCCAGAGGGGAGCTAATAATCTTGGCGGGGGAACCGTATATCATGCTGTCACCATAGAAAAGCCTACAGACACCCTGATGATGGTGGCCAATAAGACCGGCTGGACTCCTGTTTACTTCCAAAGGCTCTTGACTCAGTGACCATCATGATCCTTCATCACCACTGACCCTGGACTGTCTGGGAGCTGAGCGGGCAGGATCCTGACACCTGGTGCTGTTTTTACGTTAATTCAGGGGCCTAATGGAAGAAAGCGCAGACTGTTGGTCAGAGCATCTAGGCTGGCAGAAACGGTCAGTCAGAGCATCTAGGCTGGCAGAAACGGTCAGCCTAAGGTGGCCGAACAAATGTGGGGCGGAGTGAAACTGGACCTCACAGCGCCACTGTACATCTCCTTTCTGGACCCTTAAAGGTCATTAGAATCTATAACACTTCCAATACTGGTGCTCAGGTGGACGAGCAGGGAGGCAGGAGGCCTGGGGACAATCAACGTCACCTGGAGGCTGCTGGGGAGAAGTTCTGACCCTCGCCCACGGGTATGAAGCCTCCTAACTCAGCACTCAGCAGTTACAGAAGAAGGGTCTGCACCCGCAGCACTCCAAGAATGAGGAAAGGGACAAAAGCAGAAGAGAAGTTTGTCCCAGGCAAGGCCCCTTAAAAATGCCTGGGAGATAAAAATAGAATCTGGGCAATAAAATAAAGTCTAACCATTTTTATCCTTTGTGCTTTGTCTAATTTCAGGTGCTCCTAGTGTCCCGCATACAGAGGTTCCACACCCGGCACTTCAGACCAGATTTCCTAGAGCAGAATGGCTCGATGACACTTCAGCTCCTGGGGCCCAGTTCAGACTCCGTGACATAGAGCCTGAGCTGCAGCCAACCAGGTCCTCGAGAACTCAGCCCCCTCCCTCCCAGTGACTCTGACAGGATCTCTACACAGCAGCCCAGCCCACAGCCCACAGGGTAGCACCTCTTCATTCTCTGATCAAAATATAAAGTTTCCTTTGCTTTTGAACCAAACTCAGTCTCGATCTATTGGCTCCAATGACACTGGGCAGGGGGACACTTGTTGGCGTCCACTCTGGAGGATCAGTAACAGAAATTGAGAACATTGTAACTTCAATGAACAGATGTGTGAGCCAAACTGTAATTAACATAGAACAGTGTATAAGGCTCGGGTAAAATAAGATGTTTCTAACACTTCCATTTGATATTTCCATCACTTTCTTATAAGCAAGTTCAGTGAAAAGGTTTGTCTTCTTTGTCAGGTCAATATTAGAGAAACAAAGTGATTTCTTTCCAAGGATGTACATCTAATAATCTTGGTTAAAGCTTCAATCTTGTTTTAAATGCTTTTACATTGAAAATGATACCTCTCTTTCAGCTCCCCCATTTCTGAGAAGCATAAAATCTTATAATTTATTATTACCAAAGGGAAATGGTAGGAGGAGGGATAAATTAACAGTTTGGGATTAACACATACACACTGCTATGTATGAAATCATCAGCAAGGAACTACTGTATAGCACAGGGAACTACACTCAATATTTTGCAATAACCTATAAGGGGAAATGATCTGAAAAAGAATAGATATTTTTATTGACATCATCCATCAATGACAGTAAAAATGGAATCTAAGGGAAGACAGTGGTGAGTGCTTCTGACCCTGAAGACTTCAATCATCTAAAGTTTGGACTCTGCCTACTTCCCAAGGCCCTTAATGAACATATGTGTAGCCGTAGCTTAAAAAATTCCCCAGTTTGGGTTGCGGAGAGACACTGATATTGAAAATCCCCTGGTGTTCTCCTCACATGAATGGGACCCTTCCTACACCTAAAACATGCCTGTCACACCCAGAGGATGGTATACCGTCTGATCGGGAAAAGTTTGGAAAAGGCATCTCATCTCCTCATCTCTTGGTGCTAGGGTTCACCACTCCAGCGTCTTTACTAACAGTCTCCCCACTTGGAGATGTCAGCACTGTCAACATCCTGTTGCATACAGTTTGGAATTTGTCCAGAGGATGAAGCAGAAGGAGGAGGAACAATGAGAGACAAGTCCTAGGTGTTCGGACAGGCACATGCCACTCTAATTTCCAATCAGGAAGACGAATTGACCAAAGGCTAGGGTTGCCCATGGAAACAGAATAGGGCTTGAGGAATCCTGATGCTTTGTGGCCAGTTCCCATAAACACAAGTTGGAAAATGGAACTCAGGGGCACTAAAATTCACGAAACTGCAGAATTGAAAATATCTATCACTGAAAAATGTCTTGAGGAAAGTCAGAGAAAAGGACTTGTAAGCAACGGAGAATGGCAGGAAAGGGATTGGAAGAGGTAGAAAGGACTCGCCATTAAGCACAAGAAAAGGGGCTGAACATTGCCAACATTGCAGTTGGCCAAAAAGGGTGTATGCATCTTTTTCTGTATATATTCAAGAAAAGGGCATACACTTTTTTAGCCAACCAAACAGGTGGGCACTGGAAATCAATACTACAAAACATATCACTTTGCATCAGTCAGAAGAGCCGTCCTCATAAAGTGTAAACACCAGAAATGCAGGACAGGGCAAGGAGAAAAGGGAGCCCTGTGAGTCTTATAGTGGAAATGTATATTGCCAACGGTCACTCTGGATAAGTCTATTGTGTTTACTAAAGCATCTAAAAAATGAGCTACCGAGCACAGGGCACTTGCACTCATGGACGTATATCTTGGGAAAAACAAAAATCGAGAGGACACAGGCACCCCAATGTTTACCACCTCTCTGTTTAAAAGATCCTCGACTAGGATATAACTTAAAGAATCTGCAGAGAAAAAACGGACAGAGATGTGGTGCTTATGTAGAGTGGAATATTACTCAGCCTGGAAATCAATGAAATACGGCCAGTTATAACAACTCAAGAGGAGTTACGTGTGATCATTCGAAGTCACATAATTCAAAAAGAAAAAGACATAAGATATCACTAATACATGGAATGTTAACATGGCTACACATGAACTGAATTACAAAAGAGAAGAGGGTTTCAAATTAAGAAAACCAACCTATGCTTCCTTAAGGGGAAAGGTGAGTTGGGGTGCTGCATAAAACCAGAGATTGAAATTAGCACAGATACCATTCCATAAGCCAAATATGTAATAGTCAAGACCTACTCCTTGCTCAACGAAATGGACTCCACACGCCATATTCAATGCCTAAGAATATACAGGATTAGTAAGAATCTTAAAACCCATGGACTTATATGTCTCCGTAACAGAATCAAGCGCGTGTACAGCGGCATAAACGAAGCAGTGAGAATCCGATAAATCCCATTATTAAAATAAATTTCAAAAACAAAACACAATGACAGTGAAATAGGAAGCAATTCTTAAATAATTCACTCAGGGCATGTGATGCAACCGGGATTGACCACATCTACACCCAGAGCTGGTTGAGACATAAGGCTGGACACTTCAGGCTGATAGCATTGGTGAGTTTCGGTGAGCAAATGCAGACCCTTTGAAGTCATACTGCCTGGTACCCATTCCATGGGTCCCAACTCTCCAGGTTCAAGGGATTCTTCCTCCAGCTAAAACATGCATGGGAAACCCAGAGTATCGTCCACCGTGTGATTGGGAAACGATTTCAAATGCATCTCAGTTTTCGTATCCTGGTCCTCGGGTTCACCATTCCAGATGCTTTACTAACACTCTCCCCGCTTGGAGAGTCAGTGCCTTTAACCTCCTCTTTGGCACAGCTTGCAATTTCTGTGCAAGATGAACAGGAATAGGGAGAACCAATGAGAGACTAGCTGTAGGTGTCTGCACGGGCAAATGTAACGCTCATTGCCCACCAGGAAGAGGAATTAAACAAAGGCTCAGTGTGGCCTGCTGGAAACAGATTAGGGCCTGAAGCAATCCTTTGGTTTTGTGTCCAGCTCACAAGAAAGCGAGTTGAAGAAAGGAGCTCAGGGGCACTGTAATTCACAAACCTGCAGAGTTATAAATGACAGCTATCCTCCAAAAATATATTGAAGTAAGCCTGCGAAGGGGACTTGAAAGCAGGGCAGAATTTCAGGAAAACGATTGCAGGGGGTAGACTGGAATTGCCCTGAAAGCATAGGAAAAGAGGCAGAACGTCGACAATGATGCACTTGGCCAAAAAGGGCGTATGCGTTTTTTCCTGAATATATTCAGGAAAACACGCATACGCCCTTTTTGGCCAACCAAGCAAGCCTGTAAAGGAAATCTGCACTACAATGAAGTCTCACTGCCACCCGGGCAAAAGGGCCATCTGAAAAAAGTGTAAAATCCAGAAAAGTAGGACAGGATATGGAGAACAGGGAGCCTTGTTATGCTGATTGGCAGGATGTAAATTGCCAGCAGCCACCCTGGAGAAGTGTATGGTGTTTCCTGAAACACGTAAGAAACAAAGCAACACAGCCTATGGCACTTCCACTTATGGTCCTATAGCTTACGGAAATTAAAATCAAAAACAGACAGCCACCCCAATATTTGGGACGGCTGTGTTCACAAGAAGCTCGTCTACAGTTTCAGGTAAATATCCCAGAAAGCAAAAAATGGATAAAGAAGTTGTGGCACGTACGTACAATGCAATATCACTCAGCAATGAAATCTGTGTCATCAGGCCCGTAGCGGCATAGTGAGTGGATGCAGGTACGGTGATTCTACGTGAACTACGTCACACAGAAAAAGAAGCATCATAAGATATCACTAATACACGGAATGTAAACTTGACTACACATGAAGTGAATTACAAAACAGAACAGGGTCTCAAATTTAGAAAACCAACTAGTGCTTGCTTATGGGGAAAGGTGCGTTGGGGTGCTGCATAAACCAAAGACTGAAATTAGCACAGATAACATTCCATAAGCCAAATATGTAATAGACAAGACCTACTCCTTGCTCAACGAAATGGACTCAACACCACATATTCAACGCCTAGGAATATACCTGACTAGGAAGAATCTTAAAACCCATGGATATATATGTCTCCCTAAGAGAATCAAGCGTGTGTACAGCGGCCGAAACGCAGCAGTGAAAATCCGATAAATCCCATTATCAAAATAAATTTCGAAAACAAAACACAAAGACAGTGAAATAGAGAGCAATTCTTAAATAATTCACTCAGGGCATGTGATGCAACCGGGATTGACCACATCTACACCCAGAGCTGGTTGAGACATAAGGCTGGACACTTCAGCCTGATAGCATTGGTGAGTTTCGGTGAGCAAATGCAGACCCTTTGAAGTCATACTGCATGGTACCCATTCCATGGGTCCCAACTCTCCAGGTTCAAGGGATTCTTCCTCCAGCTAAAACATGCATGTGAAACCCAGAGTATCGTCCACCGTGTGATTGGGAAACGATTTAAAATGCATCTCAGTTTTCGTATCCTGGTCTTCGGTTTCACCATTCCAGATGCTTTACTAACACTCTCCCTGCTTGGAGAGTCAGTGCCTTTAACCTCCTGTTTGGCACAGCTTGCAATTTCTGTGCAAGATGAACAGGAATAGGGAGAACCAATGAGAGACTAGCTGTAGGTGTCTGCACGGGCAAATGTAACACTCATTGCCCACCAGGAAGAGGAATTAAACAAAGGCTCAGCGTGCCCTGCTGAAAACAGATTAGGGTCTGAAGCAATCCATTGGTTTTGTGTCCAGCTCACAAGAAAGCGAGTTGAAGAAAGGAGCTCAGGGGCACTGTAATTCACAAACATGCAGAGTTATAAATGACAGCTCTCCTCCAAAAATATATTGAAGTAGGCCTGCGAAGGGGACTTGAAAGCGGGGCTGAATTTCAGGAAAACGATTGCAGGGGGTAGACTGGAATTGCCCTGAAAGCATAGGAAAAGAGGCACAACGTCGACAATGATGCACTTGGCCAAAAAGGGCATATGCGTTTTTTCCTGAATATATTCAGGAAAAAACGCATACGCCCTTTTTGACCAACCAAGCAAGCCTGTAAAGGAAATCTGCACTACAATGAAATCTCACTGCCCCCCCGGGCAAAAGGGCCATCTGAAAAAAGTGTAAAATCCAGAAAGGTAGGACAGGATATGGAGAACAGGGAGCCTTGTTATGCTGATTGGCAGGATGTAAATTGCCAGCAGCCACCCTGGAGAAGTGTATGGTGTTGCCTGAAACACGTAAGAAACAAAGCAACACAGCCTATGGCACTTCCACTTATGGTCCTATAGCTTACGGAAATTAAAATCAAAAACAGACAGCCACCCCAATATTTGGGACGGCTGTGTTCACAAGAAGCTCGTCTACAGTATCAGGTAAATATCCCAGAAAGCAAAAAATGGATAAAGAAGTTGTGGCACATACGTACAATGCAATATCACTCAGCAATGAAATCTGTGTCATCAGGCCCGTAGCGGCAAAGTGAGTGGATGCAGGTACGGTGATTCTACGTGAACTACGTCACACAGAAAAAGAAACATCATAAGATATCACTAATACACGGAATGTAAACTTGACTACACATGAAGTGAATTACAAAACAGAACAGGGTCTCAAATTTAGAAAACCAACTAGTGCTTGCTTATGGGGAAATGTGGCTTGGGGTGCTGCATAAAACCAGAGGCTGAAATTAGTACAGATATCTTTCCATAAGCCAAATATGTAATAGACAAGACCTACTCCTTGCTCAACGAAATGGACCCAACACCACATATTCAACGCCTAGGAATATACCTGACTAGGAAGAATCTTAAAACCCATGGATATATATGTCTCCGTAAGAGAATCAAGCGTGTGTACAGCGGCCGAAACGCAGCAGTGAAAATCCGATAAATCCCATTATCAAAATAAATTTCGAAAACAAAACACAAAGACAGTGAAATAGAGAGCAATTCTTAAATAATTCACTCAGGGCATGTGATGCAACCGGGATTGACCACATCTACACCCAGAGCTGGTTGAGACATAAGGCTGGACACTTCAGACTGATAGCACTGGTGAGTTTCGGTGAGCAAATGCAGACCCTTTGAAGTCATACTGCATGGTACCCATTCCATGGGTCCCAACTCTCCAGGTTCAAGGCATTCTTCCTCCAGCTAAAACATGCATGGGAAACCCAGAGTATCGTCCACCGTGTGATTGGGAAATGATTTAAAATGCATCTCAGTTTTCGTATCCTGGTCCCCGGGTTCACCATTCCAGATGCTTTACTAACACTCTCCCCGCTTGGAGAGTCAGTGCCTTTAACCTCCTGTTTGGCACAGCTTGCCATTTCTGTGCAAGACGAACAGGAATAGGGAGAACCAATGAGAGACTAGCTGTAGGTGTCTGCACGGGCAAATGTAACGCTCATTGCCCACCAGGAAGAGGAATTAAACAAAGGCTCAGTGTGCCCTGCTGGAAACAGATTAGGGCCTGAAGCAATCCTGCGGTTTTGTGCCCAGCTCACAAGAAAGCGAGTTGAAGAAAGGAGCTCAGGGGCACTGTAATTCACAAACCTGCAGAGTCATAAATGACAGCTATCCTCCAAAAATATATTGAAGTAAGCCTGCGAAGGGGACTTGAAAGCGGGGCTGAATTTCAGGAAAACGATTGCAGGGGGTAGACTGGAATTGCCCTGAAAGCATAGGAAACGAGGCACAACGTCGACAATGATGCACTTGGCCAAAAAGGGCATATGCGTTTTTTCCTGAATATATTCAGGAAAAAACGTATACGCCCTTTTTGGCCAACCAAGCAAGCCTGTAAAGGAAATCTGCACTACAATGAAATCTCCCTGCCCCCCCGGGCAAAAGGGCCATCTGAAAAAAGTGTAAAATCCAGAAAGGTAGGACAGGATATGGAGAACAGGGAGCCTTGTTATGCTGATTGGCAGGATGTAAATTGCCAGCAGCCACCCTGGAGAAGTGTATGGTGTTTCCTGAAACACGTAAGAAACAAAGCAACACAGCCTATGGCACTTCCACTTATGGTCCTATAGCTTACGGAAATTAAAATCAAAAACAGACAGCCACCCCAATATTTGGGACGGCTGTGTTCACAAGAAGCTCGTCTACAGTATCAGGTAAATATCCCAGAAAGCCAAAAATGGATAAAGAAGTTGTGGCACGTACGTACAATGCAATATCACTCAGCAATGAAATCTGTGTCATCAGGCCCGTAGCGGCATAGTGAGTGGATGCAGGTACGGTGATTCTACGTGAACTACGTCACACAGAAAAAGAAACATCATAAGTTATCACTAATACACGGAATGTAAACTTGACTGCACATGAAGTGAATTACAAAACAGAACAGGGTCTCAAATTTAGAAAACCAACTAGTGCTTGCTTATGGGGAAAGGTGCGTTGGGGTGCTGCATAAAACCAGAGACTGAAATTAGCACAGATAACATTCCATAAGCCAAATATATAATAGAAAAGACCTACTCCTTGCTCAACGAAATGGACTCAACACCACATATTCAACACCTAGGAATATACCTGACTAGGAAGAATCTTAAAACCGATGGATATATATGTCTCCGTAAGAGAATCAAGCGTGTGTACAGCGGCCGAAACGCAGCAGTGAAAATCCGATAAATCCCATTATCAAAATAAATTTCGAAAATAAAACACAAAGACAGTGAAATAGAGAGCAATTCTTAAATAATTCACTCAGGGCATGTGATGCAACCGGGATTGACCACATCTACACCCAGAGCTGGTTGAGACATAAGGCTGGACACTTCAGCCTGATAGCATTGGTGAGTTTCGGTGAGCAAATGCAGACCCTTTGAAGTCATACTGCAGGGTACCTATTCCATGGGTCCCAACTCTCCAGGTTCAAGGGATTCTTCCTCCAGCTAAAACATGCATGGGAAACCCAGAGTATCGTCCACCGTGTGATTGGGAAACGATTTAAAATGCATCTCAGTTTTCGTATCCTGGTCTTCGGTTTCACCATTCCAGATGCTTTACTAACACTCTCCCCGCTTGGAGAGTCAGTGCCTTTAACCTCCTGTTTGGCACAGCTTGCCATTTCTGTGCAAGATGAACAGGAATAGGGAGAACCAATGAGAGACTAGCTGTAGGTGTCTGCACGGGCAAATGTAACGCTCATTGCCCACCAGGAAGAGGAATTAAACAAAGGCTCAGCGTGCCCTGCTGAAAACAGATTAGGGCCTGAAGCAATCCTTTGGTTTTGTGTCCAGCTCACAAGAAAGCGAGTTGAAGAAAGGAGCTCAGGGGCACTGTAATTCACAAACCTGCAGAGTTATAAATGACAGCTCTCCTCCAAAAATATATTGAAGTAGGCCTGCGAAGGGGACTTGAAAGCGGGGCTGAATTTCAGGAAAACGATTGCAGGGGGTAGACTGGAATTGCCCTGAAAGCATAGGAAAACAGGCAGAACATCGACAATGATGCACTTGGCCAAAAAGGGCGTATGCGTTTTTTCCTGAATATATTCAGGAAGAAACGCATACGCCCTTTTTGGCCAACCAAGCAAGCCTGTAAAGGAAATCTGCACTACAATGAAGTCTCACTGCCACCGGGGCAAAAGGGCCATCTGAAAAAAGTGTAAAATGCAGAAAGGTAGGACAGGATATGGAGAACAGGGAGCCTTGTTATGCTGATTGGCAGGATGTAAATTGCCAGCAGCCACCCTGGAGAAGTGTATGGTGTTTCCTGAAACACGTAAGAAACAAAGCAACACAGCCTATGGCACTTCCACTTATGGTCCTATAGCTTACGGAAATTAAAATCAAAAACAGACAGCCACCCCAATATTTGGGACGGCTCTGTTCACAAGAAGCTCGTCTACAGTATCAGGTAAATATCCCAGAAAGCAAAAAATGGATAAAGAACTTGTGGCACGTACGTGCAATGCAATATCACTCAGCAATGAAATCTGTGTCATCAGGCCCGTAGCGGCATAGTGAGTGGATGCAGGTACGGTGATTCTACGTGAACTACGTCACACAGAAAAAGAAACATCATAAGATATCACTAATACACGGAATGTAAACTTGACTACACATGAACTGAATTACAAAACAGAACAGGGTCTCAAATTTAGAAAACCAACTAGTGCTTGCTTATGGGGAAAGGTGCGTTGGGGTGCTGCATAAAACCAGAGACTGAAATTAGCACAGATAACATTCCATAAGCCAAATATGTAATAGACAAGACCTACTCCTTGCTCAACGAAATGGACTCAACACCACATATTCAACGCCTAGGAATATACCTGACTAGGAAGAATCTTAAAACCCATGGATATATATGTCTCCGTAAGAGAATCAAGCGTGTGTACAGCGGCGGAAATGCAGCAGTGAAAATCCGATAAATCCCTTTATCAAAATAAATTTCGAAAACAAAACACAAAGACAGTGAAATAGAGAGCAATTCTTAAATAATTCACTCAGGGCATGTGATGCAACCGGGATTCACCACATCTACACCCAGAGCTGGTTGAGACATAAGGCTGGACACTTCTGGCTGATAGCACTGGTGAGTTTCGGTGAGCAAATGCAGACCCTTTGAAGTCATACTGCATGGTACCCATTCCATGGATCCCAACTCTCCAGGTTCAAGGCATTCTTCCTCCAGCTAAAACATGCATGAGAAACCCAGAGTATCGTCCACCGTGTGATTGGGAAACGATTTAAAATGCATCTCAGTTTTCGTATCCTGGTCCTCGGGTTCACCATTCCAGATGCTTTACTAACACTCTCCCCGCTTGGAGAGTCAGTGCCTTTAACCTCCTGTTTCGCACAGCTTGCCATTTCTGTGCAAGATGAACAGGAATAGGGAGAACCAATGAGAGACTAGCTGTAGGTGTCTGCACGGGCAAATGTAACGCTCATTGCCCACCAGGAAGAGGAATTAAACAAAGGCTCAGTGTGCCCTGCTGGAAACAGATTAGGGCCTGAAGCAATCCTGCGGTTTTGTGCCCAGCTCACAAGAAAGCGAGTTGAAGAAAGGAGCTCAGGGGCACTGTACTTCACAAACCTGCAGAGTTATAAATGACAGCTATCCTCCAAAAATATATTGAAGTAATCCTGCGAAGGGGACTTGAAAGCGGGGCTGAATTTCAGGAAAACGATTGCAGGGGGTAGACTGGAATTGCCCTGAAAGCATAGGAAAAGAGGCACAACGTCGACAATGATGCACTTGGCCAAAAAGGGCGTATGCATTTTTTCCTGAATATATTCAGGAAAAAACGCATACGCCCTTTTTGGCCAACCAAGCAAGCCTCTAAAGGAAATCTGCACTACAATGAAGTCTCACTGCCCCCCGGGCAAAAGGGCCATCTGAAAAAAGTGTAAAATCCAGAAAGGTAGGACAGGATATGGAGAACAGGGAGCCTTGTTATGCTGATTGGCAGGATGTAAATTGCCAGCAGCCACCCTGGAGAAGTGTATGGTGTTTCCTGAAACACGTAAGAAACAAAGCAACACAGCCTATGGCACTTCCACTTATGGTCCTATAGCTTACGGAAATTAAAATCAAAAACAGACAGCCACCCCAATATTTGGGACGGCTGTGTTCACAAGAAGCTCGTCTACAGTATCAGGTAAATATCCCAGAAAGCAAAAAATGGATAAATAAGTTGTGGCACGTACGTACAATGCAATATCACTCAGCAATGAAATCTGTGTCATCAGGCCCGTAGCGGCATAGTGAGTGGATGCAGGTACGGTGATTCTACGTGAACTACGTCACACAGAAAAAGAAACATCATAAGATATCACTCATACACGGAATGTAAACTTGACTACACATAAACTGAATTACAAAACAGAACAGGTTCTCAAATTTAGAAAACCAACTAGTGCTTGCTTATGGGGAAAGGTGCCTTGGGGTGCTGCATAAAACCAGAGACTGAAATTAGCACAGATAACTTTCCATAAGCCAAATATGTAATATACAAGACCTACTCCTTGCTCAACGAAATGGACCCAACACCACATATTCAACGCCTAGTAATATACCTGACTAGGAAGAATCTTAAAACCCATGGATATATATGTCTCCGTAAGAGAATCAAGCGTGTGTACAGCGGCCGAAACGCAGCAGTGAAAATCCGATAAATCCCATTATTAAAATAAATTTCGAAAACAAAACACAAAGACAGTGAAATAGAGAGCAATTCTTAAATAATTCACTCAGGGCATGTGATGCAACCGGGATTCACCACATCTACACCCAGAGCTGGTAGAGACATAAGGCTGGACACTTCAGGCTGATAGCACTGGTGAGTTTCGGTGAACAAATGCAGACCCTTTGAAGTCATACTGCATGGTACCCATTCCATGGGTCCCAAATCTCCAGGTTCAAGGGATTCGTCCTCCAGCTAAAACATGCATGGGAAACCCAGAGTATCGTCCACCGTGTGATTGGGAAATGATTTAAAATGCATCTCAGTTTTCGTATCATGGTCCTCGGGTTCACCATTCCAGATGCTTTACTAACACTCTCCCCGCTTGGAGAGTCAGTGCCTTTAACCTCCTCTTTGGCACAGCTTGCAATTTCTGTGCAAGATGAACAGGAATAGGGAGAACCAATGAGAGACTAGCTGTAGGTGTCTGCACGGGCAAATGTAACGCTCATTGCCCACCAGGAAGAGGAATTAAACAAAGGCTCAGTGTGCCCTGCTGGAAACAGATTAGGGCCTGAAGCAATCATGCGGTTTTGTGCCCAGCTCACAAGAAAGCGAGTTGAAGAAAGGAGCTCAGGGGCACTGTACTTCACAAACCTGCAGAGTTATAAATGACAGCTATCCTCCAAAAATATATTGAAGTAAGCCTGCGAAGGGGACTTGAAAGCGGGGCTGAATTTCAGGAAAAGGATTGCAGGGGGTAGACTGGAATTGCCCTGAAAGCATAGGAAAAGAGGCACAACGTCGACAATGATGCACTTGGCCAAAATGGGCGTATGCGTTTTTTCCTGAATATATTCAGGAAAAAACGCATACGCCCTTTTTGGCCAACCAAGCAAGCCTGTAAAGGAAATCTGCACTACAATGAAATCTCACTGCCCCCCCGGGCAAAAGGGCAATCTGAAAAAAGTGTAAAATCCAGAAAGGTAGGACAGGATATGGAGAACAGGGAGCCTTGTTATGCTGATTGGCAGGATGTAAATTGCCAGCAGCCAAGCTGGAGAAGTGTATGGTGTTTCCTGAAACACGTAAGAAACAAAGCAACACAGCCTATGGCACTTCCACTTATGGTCTTATAGCTTACGGAAATTAAAATCAAAAACAGACAGCCACCCCAATATTTGGGACGGCTGTGTTCACAAGAAGCTCGTCTACAGTATCAGGTAAATATCCCAGAAAGCAAAAAATGGATAAAGAAGTTGTGGCACGTACGTACAATGCAATATCACTCAGCAATGAAATCTGTGTCATCAGGCCCGTAGCGGCATAGTGAGTGGATGCAGGTACGGTGATTCTACGTGAACTACGTCACACAGAAAAAGAAACATCATAAGATATCACTAATACACGGAATGTAAACTTGACTACACATGAACTGAATTACAAAACAGAACAGGGTCTCAAATTTAGAAAACCAACTAGTGCTTGCTTATGGGGAAAGGTGCGTTGGGGTGCTGCATAAAACCAGAGACTGAAATTAGCACAGATAACATTCCATAAGCCAAATATGTAATAGACAAGACCTACTCCTTGCTCAACGAAATGGACTCAACACCACATATTCAACGCCTAGGAATATACCTGACTAGGAAGAATCTTAAAACCCATGGATATATATGTCTCCGTAAGAGAATCAAGCGTGTGTACAGCGGCCGAAACGCAGCAGTGAAAATCCGATAAATCCCATTATCAAAATAAATTTCGAAAACAAAACACAAAGACAGTGAAATAGAGAGCAATTCTTAAATAATTCACTCAGGGCATGTGATGCAACCTGGATTGACCACATCTACACCCAGAACTGGTTGAGACATAAGGCTGGACACTTCAGCCTGATAGCATTGGTGAGTTTCGGTGAGCAAATGCAGACCCTTTGAAGTCATACTGCATGGTACCCATTCCATGGGTCCCAACTCTCCAGGTTCAAGGGATTCTTCCTCCAGCTAAAACATGCATGGGAAACCCAGAGTATCGTCCACCGTGTGATTGGGAAATGATTTAAAATGCATCTCAGTTTTCGTATCCTGGTCCTCGGTTTCACCATTCTAGATGCTTTACTAACACTCTCCCCGCTTGGAGAGTCAGTGCCTTTAACCTCCTGTTTGGCACAGCTTGCAATTTCTGTACAAGATGAACAGGAATAGGGAGAACCAATGAGAGACTAGCTGTAGGTGTCTGCACGGGCAAATGTAACGCTCATTGCCCACCAGGAAGAGGAATTAAACAAAGGCTCAGCGTGCCCTGCTGAAAACAGATTAGGGCCTGAAGCAATACTTTGGTTTTGTGTCCAGCTCACAAGAAAGCGAGTTGAAGAAAGGAGCTCAGGGGCACTGTAATTCACAAACCTGCAGAGTTATAAATGACAGCTCTCCTCCAAAAATATATTGAAGTAGGCCTGCGAAGGGGACTTGAAAGCGGGGCAGAATTTCAGGAAAACGATTGCAGGGGGTAGACTGGAATTGCCCTGAAAGCATAGGAAAAGAGGCAGAACATCGACAATGATGCACTTGGCCAAAAAGGGCGTATACGTTTTTTCCTGAATATATTCAGGAAAAAACGCATACGCCCTTTTTGGCCAACCAAGCAAGCCTGTAAAGGAAATCTGCACTACAATGAAGTCTCACTGCCACCCGGGCAAAAGGGCCATCTGAAAAAAGTGTAAAATCCAGAAAGGTAGGACAGGATATGGAGAACAGGGAGCCTTGTTATGCTGATTGGCAGGATGTAAATTGCCAGAAGCCACCCTGGAGAAGTGTATGGTGTTTCCTGAAACACTTAAGAAACAAAGCAACACAGCCTATGGCACTTCCACTTATGGTCCTATAGCTTACGGAAATTAAAATCAAAAACAGACAGCCACCCCAATATTTGGGATGGCTGTGTTCACAAGAAGCTCGTCTACAGTATCAGGTAAATATCCCAGAAAGCAAAAAATCGATAAAGAAGTTGTGGCACGTACGTACAATGCAATATCACTCAGCAATGAAATCTGTGTCATCAGGCCCGTAGCGGCATAGTGAGTGGATGCAGGTACGGTGATTCTACGTGAACTACGTCAAACAGAAAAAGAAACATCATAAGATATCACTAATACACGGAATGTAAACTTGACTACACATAAACTGAATTACAAAACAGAACAGGTTTTCAAATTTAGAAAACCAACTAGTGCTTGCTTATGGGGAAAGGTGCCTTGGGGTGCTGCATAAAACCAGAGACTGAAATTAGCACAGATAACTTTCCATAAGCCAAATATGTAATAGACAAGACCTACTCCTTGCTCAACGAAATGGACCCAACACCACATATTCAACGCCTAGGAATATACCTGACTAGGAAGAATCTTAAAACCCATGGATATATATGTCTCCGTAAGAGAATCAAGCGTGTGTACAGCGGCCGAAACGCAGCAGTGAAAATCCGATAAATCCCATTATTAAAATAAATTTCGAAAACAAAACACAAAGACAGTGAAATAGAGAGCAATTCTTAAATAATTCACTCAGGGCATGTGATGCAACCGGGATTCACCACATCTACACCCAGAGCTGGTTGAGACATAAGGCTGGACAGTTCAGGCTGATAGCACTGGTGAGTTTCGGTGAGCAAATGCATACCCTTTGAAGTCATACTGCATGGTACCCATTCCATGGGTCCCAACTCTCCAGGTTCAAGGGATTCGTCCTCCAGCTAAAACATGCATGGGAAACCCAGAGTATCGTCCACCGTGTGATTGGGAAATGATTTAAAATGCATCTCAGTTTTCGTATCCTGGTCCTCGGGTTCAACATTCCAGATGCTTTACTAACACTCTCCCCGCTTGGAGAGTCAGTGCCTTTAACCTCCTCTTTGGCACAGCTTGCAATTTCTGTGCAAGATGAACAGGAATAGGGAGAACCAATGAGAGACTAGCTGTAGGTGTCTGCACGGGCAAATGTAACGCTCATTGCCCACCAGGAAGAGGAATTAAACAAAGGCTCAGTGTGCCCTGCTGGAAACAGATTAGGGCCTGAAGCAATCATGCGGTTTTGTGCCCAGCTCACAAGAAAGCGAGTTGAAGAAAGGAGCTCAGGGGCACTGTACTTCACAAACCTGCAGAGTTATAAATGACAGCTATCCTCCAAAAATATATTGAAGTAAGCCTGCGAAGGGGACTTGAAAGCGGGGCTTAATTTCAGGAAAACGATTGCAGGGGGTAGACTGGAATTGCCCTGAAAGCATAGGAAAAGAGGCACAACGTCGACAATGATGCACTTGGCCAAAATGGGCGTATGCGTTTTTTCCTGAATATATTCAGGAAAAAACGCATACGCCCTTTTTGGCCAACAAAGCAAGCCTGTAAAGGAAATCTGCACTACAATGAAATCTCACTGCCCCCCCGGGCAAAAGGGCAATCTGAAAAAAGTGTAAAATCCAGAAATGTAGGACAGGATATGGAGAACAGGGAGCCTTGTTATGCTGATTGGCAGGATGTAAATTGCCAGCAGCCAAGCTGGAGAAGTGTATGGTGTTTCCTGAAACACGTAAGAAACAAAGCAACACAGCCTATGGCACTTCCACTTATGGTCTTATAGCTTACGGAAATTAAAATCAAAAACAGACAGCCACCCCAATATTTGGGACGGCTGTGTTCACAAGAAGCTCGTCTACAGTATCAGGTAAATATTCCAGAAAGCAAAAAATGGATAAAGAAGTTGTGGCACGTACGTACAATGCAATATCACTCAGCAATGAAATCTGTGTCATCAGGCCCGTAGCGGCATAGTGAGTGGATGCAGGTACGGTGATTCTACGTGAACTACGTCACACAGAAAAAGAAACATCATAAGATATCACTAATACACGGAATGTAAACTTGACTACACATGAACTGAATTACAAAACAGAACAGGGTCTCAAATTTAGAAAACCAACTAGTGCTTGCTTATGGGGAAAGGTGCGTTGGGGTGCTGCATAAAACCAGAGACTGAAATTAGCACAGATAACATTCCATAAGCCAAATATGTAATAGACAAGACCTACTCCTTGCTCAACGAAATGGACTCAACACCACATATTCAAGGCCTAGGAATATACCTGACTAGGAAGAATCTTAAAACCCATGGATATATATGTCTCCGTAAGAGAATCAAGCGTGTGTACAGCGGCCGAAACGCAGCAGTGAAAATCCGATAAATCCCATTATCAAAATAAATTTCGAAAACAAAACACAAAGACAGTGAAATAGAGAGCAATTCTTAAATAATTCACTCAGGGCATGTGATGCAACCTGGATTGACCACATCTACACCCAGAACTGGTTGATACATAAGGCTGGACACTTCAGCCTGATAGCATTGGTGAGTTTCGGTGAGCAAATGCAGACCCTTTGAAGTCATACTGCATGGTACCCATTCCATGGGTCCCAACTCTCCAGGTTCAAGGGATTCTTCCTCCAGCAAAAACATGCATGGGAAACCCAGAGTATCGTCCACCGTGAGATTGGGAAACGATTTAAAATGGATCTCAGTTTTCGTATCCTTGTCCTCGGGTTCACCATTCCAGACGCTTTACTAACACTCTCCCCGCTTGGAGAGTCAGTGCCTTTAACCTCCTGTTTGGCACATTTTGCAATTTCTCTGCAAGATGAACAAGAATAGGGAGAACCAATGAGAGACTAGCTGTAGGTGTCTGCACGGGCAAATGTAACACTCATTGCCCACCAGGAAGAGGAATTAAACAAAGGCTCAGTGTGCCCTGCTGGAAACAGATTAGGGCCTGAAGCAATCCTGCGGTTTTGTGCCCAGCTCACAAGAAAGCGAGTTGAAGAAAGGAGCTCAGGGGCACTGTAATTCACAAACCTGCAGAGTTATAATTGACAGCTCTCCTCCAAAAATATATTGAAGTAAGCCTGCGAAGGGGACTTGAAAGCGGGGCAGAATTTCAGGAAAACGATTGCAGGGGGTAGACTGGAATTGCCCTGAAAGCATAGGAAAAGAGGCACAACGTCGACAATGATGCACTTGGCCAAAAAGGGCGTATGCGTTTTTTCCTGAATATATTCAGGAAAAAACGCATACGCCCTTTTTGGCCAACCAAGCAAGCCTGTAAAGGAAATCTGCACTACAATGAAGTCTCACTGCCCCCCAGGCAAAAGGGCCATCTGAAATATGTGTAAAATCCAGAAAGGTAGGACAGGATATGGAGAACAGGGAGCCTTGTTATGCTGATTGGCAGGATGTAAATTGCCAGCAGCCACCCTGGAGAAGTGTATGGTGTTTCCTGAAACACATAAGAAACAAAGCAACACAGCCTATGGCACTTCCACTTATGGTCCTATAGCTTACGGAAATTAAAATCAAAAACAGACAGCCACCCCAATATTTGGGACGGCTGTGTTCCCAAGAAGCTCGTCTACAGTATCAGGTAAATATCCCAGAAAGCAAAAAATGGATAAAGAAGTTGTGGCACGTACGTACAATGCAATATCACTCAGCAATGAAATCTGTGTCATCAGGCCCGTAGCGTAATAGTGAGTGGATGCAGGTACGGTGATTCTACATGAACTACGTCACACAGAAAAAGAAACATCATAAGATATCACTAATACACGGAATGTAAACTTGACTACACATGAACTGAATTACAAAACAGAACAGGGTCTCAAATTTAGAAAACCAACTAGTGCTTGCTTATGGGGAAAGGTGCCTTGGGGTGCTGCATATAACCAGAGACTGAAATTAGCACAGATAACTTTCCATAGGCCAAATATGTAATAGACAAGACCTACTCCTTGCTCAACGAAATGGACCCAACACCACATATTCAACGCCTAGGAATATACCTGACTAGGAAGAATCTTAAAACCCATGGATTTATATGTCTCCGTAAGAGAATCAAGCGTGTGTACAGCGGCATAAACGCAGCAGCGAAAATCCAATAAATCCCATTATCAAAATAAATTTCGAAAACAAAACACAAAGACAGTGAAATCGAGAGCAATTCTTAACTAATTCACTCAGGGCATGTGATGCAACCGGGATTGACCACATCTACACCCAGAGCTGGTTGAGACATAAGGCTGGACACTTCAGGCTGATAGCATTGGTGAGTTTCGGTGAGCAAATGCAGACCCTTTGAAGTCATACTGCATGGTACCCGTTCCATGGGTCCCAACTCTCCAGGTTCAAGGCATTCTTCCTCCAGTTAAAACATGCATGGGAAACCCAGAGTATCGTCCACCGTGTGATTGGGAAACGATTTAAAATGCATCTCAGTTTTCGTATCCTGGTCCTCGGGTTCACCATTCCAGATGCTTTACTAACACTCTCCCCGCTTGGAGAGTCAGTGCCTTTAACCTCCTCTTTGGCACAGCTTGCAATTTCTGTGCAAGATGAACAGGAATAGGGAGAACCAATGAGAGACTAGCTGTAGGTGTCTGCACGGGCAAATGTAACGCTCATTGCCGACCAGGAAGAGGAATTAAACCAAGGCTCAGCGTGCCCTGCTGAAAACAGATTAGGGCCTGAAGCAATCCTGCAGTTTTGTGCCCAGCTCACAAGAAAGCGAGTTGAAGAAAGGAGCTCAGGGGCACTGTAATTAACAAACCTGCAGAGTTATAAATGACAGCTATCCTCCAAAAATATATTGAAGTAAGCCTGCGAAGGGGACTTGAAAGCGGGGCAGAATTTCAGGAAAACGATTGCAGGGGGTAGACTGGAATTGCCCTGAAAGCATAGGAAAAGAGGCAGAAGGTCGACAATGATGCACTTGGCCAAAAAGGGCGTATGCGTTTTTTCCTGAATATATTCAGGAAAAAACGCATACGCCCTTTTTGGCCAACCAAGCAAGCCTGTAAAGGAAATCTGTACTACAATGAAGTCTCACTGCCCCCTGGGCAAAAGGGCCATCTGAAAAAAGTGTAAAATCCAGAAAGGTAGGACAGGATATGGAGAACAGGGAGCCTTGTTATGCTGATTGGCAGGATGTAAATTGCCAGCAGCCACCCTGGAGAAGTGTATGGTGTTTCCTGAAACACGTAAGAAACAAAGCAACACAGCCTATGGCATTTCCAATTATGGTCCTATAGCTTACGGAAATTAAAATCAAAAACAGACAGCCACCCCAATATTTGGGACGGCTGTGTTCACAAGAAGCTCGTCTACAGTATCAGGTAAATATCCCAGAAAGCAAAAAATGGATAAAGAAGTTGTGGCACGTACGTACAATGCAATATCACTCAGCAATGGAATCTGTGTCATCAGGCCCGTAGCGGCATAGTGAGTGGATGCAGGTACGGTGATTCTACGTGAACTACGTCACACAGAAAAAGAAACATCATAAGTTATCACTAATACACGGAATGTAAACTTGACTACACATGAACTGAATTACAAAACAGAACAGGGTCTCAAATTTAGAAAACCAACCAGTGCTTGCTTATGGGGAAAGGTGCCTTTGGGTGCTGCATAAAACCAGATACTGAAATTAGCACAGATAACTTTCCATAAGCCAAATATGTAATAGACAAGACCTACTCCTTGCTCAACGAAATGGACCCAACACCACATAATCAACGCCTAGGAATATACCTGACTAGGAAGAATCTTAAAACCCATGGATATATATGTCTCCATAAGAGAACCAAGCTTGTGTACAGCGGCCGAAACGCAGCAGTGAAAATCCGATAAATCCCATTATCAAAATAAATTTCGAAAACAAAACACAAAGACAGTGAAATAGAGAGCAATTCTTAAATAATTCACTCAGGGCATGTGATGCAACCGGGATTCACCACATCTACACCCAGAGCTGGTTGAGACATAAGGCTGGACAGTTCAGGCTGATAGCACTGGTGAGTTTCGGTGAGCAAATGCATACCCTTTGAAGTCATACTGCATGGTACCCATTCCATGGGTCCCAACTCTCCAGGTTCAAGGGATTCGTCCTCCAGCTAAAACATGCATGGGAAACCCAGAGTATCGTCCACCGTGTGATTGGGAAATGATTTAAAATGCATCTCAGTTTTCGTATCCTGGTCCTCGGGTTCAACATTCCAGATGCTTTACTAACACTCTCCCCGCTTGGAGAGTCAGTGCCTTTAACCTCCTCTTTGGCACAGCTTGCAATTTCTGTGCAAGATGAACAGGAATAGGGAGAACCAATGAGAGACTAGCTGTAGGTGTCTGCACGGGCAAATGTAACGCTCATTGCCCACCAGGAAGAGGAATTAAACAAAGGCTCAGTGTGCCCTGCTGGAAACAGATTAGGGCCTGAAGCAATCATGCGGTTTTGTGCCCAGCTCACAAGAAAGCGAGTTGAAGAAAGGAGCTCAGGGGCACTGTACTTCACAAACCTGCAGAGTTATAAATGACAGCTATCCTCCAAAAATATATTGAAGTAAGCCTGCGAAGGGGACTTGAAAGCGGGGCTTAATTTCAGGAAAACGATTGCAGGGGGTAGACTGGAATTGCCCTGAAAGCATAGGAAAAGAGGCACAACGTCGACAATGATGCACTTGGCCAAAATGGGCGTATGCGTTTTTTCCTGAATATATTCAGGAAAAAACGCATACGCCCTTTTTGGCCAACAAAGCAAGCCTGTAAAGGAAATCTGCACTACAATGAAATCTCACTGCCCCCCCGGGCAAAAGGGCAATCTGAAAAAAGTGTAAAATCCAGAAATGTAGGACAGGATATGGAGAACAGGGAGCCTTGTTATGCTGATTGGCAGGATGTAAATTGCCAGCAGCCAAGCTGGAGAAGTGTATGGTGTTTCCTGAAACACGTAAGAAACAAAGCAACACAGCCTATGGCACTTCCACTTATGGTCTTATAGCTTACGGAAATTAAAATCAAAAACAGACAGCCACCCCAATATTTGGGACGGCTGTGTTCACAAGAAGCTCGTCTACAGTATCAGGTAAATATTCCAGAAAGCAAAAAATGGATAAAGAAGTTGTGGCACGTACGTACAATGCAATATCACTCAGCAATGAAATCTGTGTCATCAGGCCCGTAGCGGCATAGTGAGTGGATGCAGGTACGGTGATTCTACGTGAACTACGTCACACAGAAAAAGAAACATCATAAGATATCACTAATACACGGAATGTAAACTTGACTACACATGAACTGAATTACAAAACAGAACAGGGTCTCAAATTTAGAAAACCAACTAGTGCTTGCTTATGGGGAAAGGTGCGTTGGGGTGCTGCATAAAACCAGAGACTGAAATTAGCACAGATAACATTCCATAAGCCAAATATGTAATAGACAAGACCTACTCCTTGCTCAACGAAATGGACTCAACACCACATATTCAAGGCCTAGGAATATACCTGACTAGGAAGAATCTTAAAACCCATGGATATATATGTCTCCGTAAGAGAATCAAGCGTGTGTACAGCGGCCGAAACGCAGCAGTGAAAATCCGATAAATCCCATTATCAAAATAAATTTCGAAAACAAAACACAAAGACAGTGAAATAGAGAGCAATTCTTAAATAATTCACTCAGGGCATGTGATGCAACCTGGATTGACCACATCTACACCCAGAACTGGTTGATACATAAGGCTGGACACTTCAGCCTGATAGCATTGGTGAGTTTCGGTGAGCAAATGCAGACCCTTTGAAGTCATACTGCATGGTACCCATTCCATGGGTCCCAACTCTCCAGGTTCAAGGGATTCTTCCTCCAGCAAAAACATGCATGGGAAACCCAGAGTATCGTCCACCGTGAGATTGGGAAACGATTTAAAATGGATCTCAGTTTTCGTATCCTTGTCCTCGGGTTCACCATTCCAGACGCTTTACTAACACTCTCCCCGCTTGGAGAGTCAGTGCCTTTAACCTCCTGTTTGGCACATTTTGCAATTTCTCTGCAAGATGAACAAGAATAGGGAGAACCAATGAGAGACTAGCTGTAGGTGTCTGCACGGGCAAATGTAACACTCATTGCCCACCAGGAAGAGGAATTAAACAAAGGCTCAGTGTGCCCTGCTGGAAACAGATTAGGGCCTGAAGCAATCCTGCGGTTTTGTGCCCAGCTCACAAGAAAGCGAGTTGAAGAAAGGAGCTCAGGGGCACTGTAATTCACAAACCTGCAGAGTTATAATTGACAGCTCTCCTCCAAAAATATATTGAAGTAAGCCTGCGAAGGGGACTTGAAAGCGGGGCAGAATTTCAGGAAAACGATTGCAGGGGGTAGACTGGAATTGCCCTGAAAGCATAGGAAAAGAGGCACAACGTCGACAATGATGCACTTGGCCAAAAAGGGCGTATGCGTTTTTTCCTGAATATATTCAGGAAAAAACGCATACGCCCTTTTTGGCCAACCAAGCAAGCCTGTAAAGGAAATCTGCACTACAATGAAGTCTCACTGCCCCCCAGGCAAAAGGGCCATCTGAAATATGTGTAAAATCCAGAAAGGTAGGACAGGATATGGAGAACAGGGAGCCTTGTTATGCTGATTGGCAGGATGTAAATTGCCAGCAGCCACCCTTGAGAAGTGTATGGTGTTTCCTGAAACACATAAGAAACAAAGCAACACAGCCTATGGCACTTCCACTTATGGTCCTATAGCTTACGGAAATTAAAATCAAAAACAGACAGCCACCCCAATATTTGGGACGGCTGTGTTCCCAAGAAGCTCGTCTACAGTATCAGGTAAATATCCCAGAAAGCAAAAAATGGATAAAGAAGTTGTGGCACGTACGTACAATGCAATATCACTCAGCAATGAAATCTGTGTCATCAGGCCCGTAGCGGCATAGTGAGTGGATGCAGGTACGGTGATTCTACATGAACTACGTCACACAGAAAAAGAAACATCATAAGATATCACTAATACACGGAATGTAAACTTGACTACACATGAACTGAATTACAAAACAGAACAGGGTCTCAAATTTAGAAAACCAACTAGTGCTTGCTTATGGGGAAAGGTGCCTTGGGGTGCTGCATATAACCAGAGACTGAAATTAGCACAGATAACTTTCCATAGGCCAAATATGTAATAGACAAGACCTACTCCTTGCTCAACGAAATGGACCCAACACCACATATTCAACGCCTAGGAATATACCTGACTAGGAAGAATCTTAAAACCCATGGATTTATATGTCTCCGTAAGAGAATCAAGCGTGTGTACAGCGGCATAAACGCAGCAGCGAAAATCCAATAAATCCCATTATCAAAATAAATTTCGAAAACAAAACACAAAGACAGTGAAATCGAGAGCAATTCTTAACTAATTCACTCAGGGCATGTGATGCAACCGGGATTGACCACATCTACACCCAGAGCTGGTTGAGACATAAGGCTGGACACTTCAGGCTGATAGCATTGGTGAGTTTCGGTGAGCAAATGCAGACCCTTTGAAGTCATACTGCATGGTACCCGTTCCATGGGTCCCAACTCTCCAGGTTCAAGGCATTCTTCCTCCAGTTAAAACATGCATGGGAAACCCAGAGTATCGTCCACCGTGTGATTGGGAAACGATTTAAAATGCATCTCAGTTTTCGTATCCTGGTCCTCGGGTTCACCATTCCAGATGCTTTACTAACACTCTCCCCGCTTGGAGAGTCAGTGCCTTTAACCTCCTCTTTGGCACAGCTTGCAATTTCTGTGCAAGATGAACAGGAATAGGGAGAACCAATGAGAGACTAGCTGTAGGTGTCTGCACGGGCAAATGTAACGCTCATTGCCGACCAGGAAGAGGAATTAAACCAAGGCTCAGCGTGCCCTGCTGAAAACAGATTAGGGCCTGAAGCAATCCTGCAGTTTTGTGCCCAGCTCACAAGAAAGCGAGTTGAAGAAAGGAGCTCAGGGGCACTGTAATTAACAAACCTGCAGAGTTATAAATGACAGCTATCCTCCAAAAATATATTGAAGTAAGCCTGCGAAGGGGACTTGAAAGCGGGGCAGAATTTCAGGAAAACGATTGCAGGGGGTAGACTGGAATTGCCCTGAAAGCATAGGAAAAGAGGCAGAAGGTCGACAATGATGCACTTGGCCAAAAAGGGCGTATGCGTTTTTTCCTGAATATATTCAGGAAAAAACGCATACGCCCTTTTTGGCCAACCAAGCAAGCCTGTAAAGGAAATCTGTACTACAATGAAGTCTCACTGCCCCCTGGGCAAAAGGGCCATCTGAAAAAAGTGTAAAATCCAGAAAGGTAGGACAGGATATGGAGAACAGGGAGCCTTGTTATGCTGATTGGCAGGATGTAAATTGCCAGCAGCCACCCTGGAGAAGTGTATGGTGTTTCCTGAAACACGTAAGAAACAAAGCAACACAGCCTATGGCATTTCCAATTATGGTCCTATAGCTTACGGAAATTAAAATCAAAAACAGACAGCCACCCCAATATTTGGGACGGCTGTGTTCACAAGAAGCTCGTCTACAGTATCAGGTAAATATCCCAGAAAGCAAAAAATGGATAAAGAAGTTGTGGCACGTACGTACAATGCAATATCACTCAGCAATGGAATCTGTGTCATCAGGCCCGTAGCGGCATAGTGAGTGGATGCAGGTACGGTGATTCTACGTGAACTACGTCACACAGAAAAAGAAACATCATAAGTTATCACTAATACACGGAATGTAAACTTGACTACACATGAACTGAATTACAAAACAGAACAGGGTCTCAAATTTAGAAAACCAACCAGTGCTTGCTTATGGGGAAAGGTGCCTTTGGGTGCTGCATAAAACCAGATACTGAAATTAGCACAGATAACTTTCCATAAGCCAAATATGTAATAGACAAGACCTACTCCTTGCTCAACGAAATGGACCCAACACCACATAATCAACGCCTAGGAATATACCTGACTAGGAAGAATCTTAAAACCCATGGATATATATGTCTCCATAAGAGAACCAAGCTTGTGTACAGCGGCCGAAACGCAGCAGTGAAAATCCGATAAATCCCATTATCAAAATAAATTTCGAAAACAAAACACAAAGACAGTGAAATAGAGAGCAATTCTTAAATAATTCACTCAGGGCATGTGATGCAACCGGGATTGACCACATCTACACCCAGAGCTGATTGAGACATAAGGCTGGACACTTCAGGCTAATAGCATTGGTGAGTTTCGGTGAGCAAATGCAGACACTTTGAAGTCATACTGCATGGTACCTATTCCATGGGTCCCAACTCTTCAGGTTCAAGGGATTCTTCCTCCAGCTAAAACATGCATAGGAAACCCACAGTATGGTCCACCGTGTGATTGGGAAACGATTTAAAATGCATCTCAGGTTTCGTATCCTGGTCCTCGGGTTCAACTTTCCAGATGCTTTACTAACATTCTCCCTGCTTGGAGAGTCAGTGCCTTTAACCTCCTGTTCGGCACAGCTTGCAATTTCTGTGCAAGATGAACAGGAATAGGGAGAACCCATGAGAGACTAGCTGTAGATGTCTGCACGGGCAAATGTAATGCTCATTGCCCACCAGGAAGAGGAATTTACCAAAGGCTCAGTGTGCCCTGCTGGAAACAGATTACGGCCTGAAGCAATCCTGCGGTTTTGTGCCCAGCTCACAAGAAAGCGAGTTTAAGAAAGGAGCTCAGGGGCAGTGTATTTCACAAACCTGCAGAGTTATAAATGACAGCTATCCTCCAAAAATATATTGAAGTAAGCCTGCGAAGGGGACTTGAAAGCTGGGCAGAATTTCAGGAAAACGATTGCAGGGGGTAGACTGGAATTGCCCTGAAAGCATAGGAAAAGAGGCAGAACGTCGACAATGATGCACTTGGCCAAAAAGGGCGTATGCATTTTTTCCTGAATATATTCAGGAAAAAATGCATACGCCCTTTTTGGCCAACCAAGCAAGCCTGTAAAGGAAATCTGCACTACAATGAAGTCTCACTACCCCCCGGGCAAAAGGGCCATCTGAAAAAAGTGTAAAATCCAGAAAGGTAGGACAGGATATGGAGAACAGGGAGCCTTGTTATGCTGATTGTCAGGATGTAAATTGCCAGCAGCCACCCTGGAGAAGTGTATGGTGTTTCCTGAAACACGTAAGAAACAAAGCAACACAGCCTATGGCACTTCCACTTATGGTCCTATAGCTTACGGAAATTAAAATCAAAAACAGAGAGCCACCCCAATATTTGGGACGGCTGTGTTCACAAGAAGCTCGTCTACAGTATCAGGTAAATATCCCAGAAAGCAAAAAATGGATAAAGAAGTTGTGGCACGTACGTACAATGCAATATCACTCAGCAATGAAATCTGTGTCATCAGGCCCGTAGCGGCACAGTGAGTGGATGCAGGTACGGTGATTCTACGTGAACTACGTCACACAGAAAAAGAAACATCATAAGATATCACTAATACACGGAATGTAAACTTGACTACACATGAACTGAATTACAAAACAGAACAGGGTCTCAAATTTAGGAAACCAACTAGTGCTTGATTATGGGGAAAGGTGCCTTGGGGTGCTGCATAAAACCAGAGACTGAAATTAGCACAGATAACATTCCATAAGCCAAATATGTAATAGACAAGACCTACTCCTTGTTCAACGAAATGGACTCAACACCATATATTCAACGCCTAGGAATATACCTGACTAGGAAGAATCTTAAAACCAATGGATATATATGTTTCCGTAAGACAATCAAGCGTGTGTACAGCGTCATAAACGCAGCAGTGAAAATCCGATAAATCCCATTATCAAAATAAATTTCAAAAACAAAACACAAAGACAGTGAAATAGAGAGCAATTCTTAAATAATTCACTCAGGGCATGTGATGCAACCGGGATTGACCACATCTACACCCAGAGCTGGTGGAGACATAAGGCTGGACACTTCAGGCTGATAGCATTGGGGAGTTTCGGTGAGCAAATGCAGACCCTTTGAAGTCATACTGCATGGTACCCATTCCAAGGGTCCCAACTCTCCAGGTTCAAGGCATTCTTCCTCCAGCTAAAACATACATGGGAAACCCAGAGTATTGTCCACCGTGTGATTGGGAAACGATTTAAAATGCATCTCAGTTTTCGTATCCTGGTCCTCGTGTTCACCATTCCAGATGCTTTACTAACACTCTCCCCGCTTGGAGAGTCAGTGCCTTTAACCTCCTGTTTGGCACAGCTTGCCATTTCTGTGCAAGATGAACAGGAATAGGGAGAACCAATGAGAGACTAGCTGTAGGTGTCTGCACGGGCAAATATAACGCTCATTGCCCACCAGGAAGAGGAATTAAACAAAGGCTCAGTGTGCCCTGCTGGAAACAGATTAGGGCCTGAAGCAATCCTGCGGTTTTGTGCCCAGCTCACAAGAAAGCGAGTTGAAGAAAGGAGCTCAGGGGCACTGTACTTCACAAACCTGCAGAGTTATAAATGACAGCTATCCTCCAAAAATATATTGAAGTAAGCCTGCGAAGGGGACTTGAAAGCGGGGCTGAATTTCAGGAAAACGATTGCAGGGGGTAGACTGGAATTGCCCTGAAAGCATAGGAAAAGAGGCACAACGTCGACAATGATACACTTGGCCAAAAAGGACTTATGCGTTTTTTCCTGAATATATTCAGGAAAAAACGCATACGCCCTTTTTTGCCAACCAAGCAAGCCTGTAAAGGAAATCTGCACTACAATGAAATCTCACTGCCCCCCCGGGCAAAAGGGCCATCTGAAAAAAGTGTAAAATCCAGAAAGTTAGGACAGGATATGGAGAACAGGGAGCCTTGTTATGCTAATTGGCAGGATGTAAATTGCCAGAAGCCACCCTGGAGAAATGTATGGTGTTTCCTGAAACACGTAAGAAACAAAGCAACACAGCCTATGGCACTTCCACTTATGGTCCTATAGCTTACGGAAATTAAAATCAAAAACAGACATCCACCCCAATATTTGGGACGGCTGTGTTCACAAGAAGCTCGTCTACAGTATCAGGTAAATATCCCAGAAAGCAAAAAATGGATAAAGAAGTTGTGGCACGTACGTACAATGCAATATCACTCAGCAATGAAATCTGTGTCATCAGGCCCGTAGCGGCATAGTGAGTGGATGCAGGTACGGTGATTCTACGTGAACTACGTCACACAGAAAAATAAACATCATAAGATATCACTAATACACGGAATGCAAACTTGACTACACATGAACTGAATTACAAAACAGAACAGGGTCTCAAATTTAGAAAACCAACTAGTGCTTGCTTATGGGGAAAGGTGCCTTGGGGTGCTCCATAAAACCAGAGACTGAAATTAGCACAGATAACTTTCCATAAGCCAAATATGTAATAGACAAGACCTACTCCTTGCTCAACGAAATGGACCCAACACCACATATTCAACGCCTAGGAATATACCTGACTAGGAAGAATCTTAAAACCCATGGATATATATGTCTCCGTAAGAGAATCAAGCGTGTGTACAGCGGCCGAAACGCAGCAGTGAAAATCCGATAAATCCCATTATCAAAATAAATTTCGAAAACAAAACACAAAGACAGTGAAATAGAGAGCAATTCTTAAATAATTCACTCAGGGCATGTGATGCAACCGGGATTGACCACATCTACACCCAGAGCTGGTTGAGTCATAAGGCTGGACACTTCAGGCTGATAGCATTGGGGAGTTTCGGTGAGCAAATGCAGACCCTTTGAAGTCATACTGCATGGTACCCATTCCATGGGTCCCAACTCTCCAGGTTCAAGGCATTCTTCCTCCATCTAAAACATACATGGGAAACCCAGAGTATCGTCCACCGTGTGATTGGGAAACGATTTAAAATGCATCTCAGTTTTCGTATCCTGGTCCTCGGGTTCACCATTCCAGATGCTTTACTAACACTCTCCCCGCTTGGAGAGTCAGTGCCTTTAACCTCCTGTTTGGCACAGCTTGCCATTTCTGTGCAATATGAACAGGAATAGGGAGAACCAATGAGAGAGTAGCTGTAGGTGTCTGCACGGGCAAATGTAACGCTCATTGCCCACCAGGAAGGGGAATTAAACAAAGGCTCAGTGTGCCCTGCTGGAAACAGATTAGGGCCTGAAGCAATCCTGCGGTTTTGTGCCCAGCTCACAAGAAAGCGAGTTGAAGAAAGGAGCTCAGGGGCACTGTACTTCACAAACCTGCAGAGTTATAAATGACAGCTATCCTCCAAAAATATATTCAAGTAAGCCTGCGAAGGGGACTTGAAAGCGGGGCTGAATTTCAGGAAAACGATTGCAGGGGGTAGACTGGAATTGCCCTGAAAGCATAGGAAAAGAGGCACAACGTCGACAATGATGCACTTGGCCAAAAAGGGTGTATGCGTTTTTTCCTGAATATATTCAGGAAAAAACGCATACGCCCTTTTTGGCCAACCAAGCAAGCCTGTAAAGGAAATCTGCACTACAATGAAATCTCACTGCCCCCCCGGGCAAAAGGGCCATCTGAAAAAAGTGTAAAATCCAGAAAGGTAGGACAGGATATGGAGAACAGGGAGCCTTGTTATGCTGATTGGCAGGATGTAAATTGCCAGCAGCCACCCTGGAGAAGTGTATGGTGTTTCCTGAAACACGTAAGAAACAAAGCAACACAGCCTATGGCACTTCCACTTATGGTCCTATAGCTTACGGAAATTAAAATCAAAAACAGACAGCCACCCCAATATTTGGGACGGCTGTGTTCACAAGAAGCTCATCTACAGTATCAGGTAAATATCCCAGAAAGCAAAAAATGGATAAAGAAGTTGTGGCACGTACGTGCAATGCAATATCACTCAGCAATGAAATCTGTGTCATCAGGCCCGTATCGGCATAGTGAGTGGATGCAGGTACGGTGATCCTACGTGAACTACGTCACACAGAAAAAGAAACATCATAAGATATCACTAATACACGGAATGCAAACTTGACTACACATGAACTGAATAACAAAAAAGAACAGGGTCTCAAATTTAGAAAACCAACTAGTGCTTGCTTATGGGGAAAGGTGCGTTGGGGTGCTGCATAAAACCAGAGACTGAAATTAGCACAGATAACTTTCCATAAGCCAAATATGTAATGGACAAGACCTACTCCTTGCTCAACGTAATGGATCCAACACCACATATTCAACGCCTAGGAATATACCTGACTAGGAAGAATCTTAAAACCCATGGATATATATGTCTCTGTAAGAGAATCAAGCGTGTGTACAGCGGCCGAAACGCAGGAGTGAAAATCCGATAAATCCCATTATCAAAATAAATTTCGAAAACAAAACACAAAGACAGTGAAAGAGAGAGCAATTCTTAAATAATTCACTCAGGGCATGTGATGCAACCGGGATTGACCACATCTACACCCAGAGCTGGTTGACACATAAGGCTGGACACTTCAGGCTGATAGCATTGGTGAGTTTCGGTGAGCAAATGCAGACCCTTTGAAGTCATACTGCATGGTACCCATTCCATGGGTCCCAACTCTCCAGGTTCAAGTGATTCTTCCTCCAGCTAAAACATGCATGGGAAACCCAGAGTACCGTCCACCGTGTGATTGGGATACGATTTAAAATGCATCTCAGTTTTCGTATCCTGGTCCTCGGGTTCACCATTCCAGATGCTTTACTATCACTCTCCCCGCTTGGAGAGTCAGTGCCTTTAACCTCCTGTTTCGCACAGCTTGCCATTTCTGTGCAAGATGAACAGGAATAGGGAGAACCAATGAGAGACTAGCTGTAGGTGTCTGCACGGGCAAATGTAATGCTCATTGCCCACCAGGAAGAGGAATTAAACAAAGGCTCAGTGTGCCCTGCTGGGAACAGATTAGGGCCTGAAGCAATCCTGCTGTTTTGTGCCCAGCTCACAAGAAAGCGAGTTGAAGAAAGGAGCTCAGGGGCACTGTACTTCACAAACCTGCAGAGTTATAAATGACAGCTATCCTCCAAAAATATATTGAAGTAAGCCTGCGAAGGGGATTTGAAAGCGGGGCAGAATTTCAGGAAAACGATTGCAGGGGGTAGACTGGAATTGCCCTGAAAGCATAGGAAAAGAGGCACAACGTCGACAATGATGCACTTGGCCAAAAAGGGCGTATGCGTTTTTTCCTGAATATATTCAGGAAAAAACGCATACGCCCTTTTTGGCCAACCAAGCAAGCCTGTAAAGGAAATCCTCACTACAATGAAATCTCACTGCCCCCCCGGGCAAAAGGGCCATCTGAAAAAAGTGTAAAATCCAGAAAGGTAGGACAGGATATGGAGAACAGGGAGCCTTGTTATGCTGATTGGCAGGATGTAAATTGCCAGCAGCCACCCTGGAGAAGTGTATGGTGTTTCCTGAAACACGTAAGAAACAAAGCAACACAGCCTATGGCACTTCCACTTATGGTCCTAAAGCTTACGGAAATTAAAATCAAAAACAGACAGCCACCCCAAAATTTGGGACGGCTGTGTTCACAAGAAGCTCGTCTACATTATCAGGTAAATATCCCAGAAAGCAAAAAATGGATAAAGATGTTGTGGCACGTACGTGCAATGGAATATCACTCAGCAATGAAATCTGTGTCATCAGGCCCGTAGCGGCATAGTAAGTGGATGCAGGTACGGTGATTCTACGTGAAATACGTCACACAGAAAAAGAAACATCATAAGATATCACTAATACACGGAATGTAAACTTGACTACACATGAACTGAATTACAAAACAGAACAGGGTCTCAAATTTTGAAAACCAACTAGTGCTTGCTTATGGGGAAAGTTGCCTTGGGGTGCTGCATAAAACCAGAGACTGAAATTAGCACAGATAACTTTCCATAAGCCAAATATGTAATAGACAAGACCTACTCCTTGCTCAACGAAATGGACCCAACACCACATATTCAACGCCTAGGAATATACCTGACTCGGAAGAATCTTAAAACCCATGGATATATATGTCTCCGTAAGAGAATCAAGCGTGTGTACAGCGGTCGAAACGCAGCCGTGAAAATCCGATAAATCCCATTATCAAAATAAATTTCGAAAACAAAACACAAAGACAGTGAAATAGAGAGCAATTCTTAAATAATTCACTCAGGGCATGTGATGCAACCGGGATTGACCACATCTACACCCAGAGCTGGTTGAGACATAAGGCTGGACACTTCAGGCTGATAGCATTGGGGAGTTTCGGTGAGCAAATGCAGACCCTTTGAAGTCATACTGCATGGTACCCTTTCCATGGGTCCCAACTCTCCAGGTTCAAGGCATTCTTCCTCCATCTAAAACATACATGGGAAACCCAGAGTATCGTCCACCGTGTGATTGGGAAACGATTTAAAATGCATCTCAGTTTTCGTATCCTGGTCCTCGGGTTCACCATTCCAGATGCTTTACTAACACTCTCCCCGCTTGGAGAGTCAGTGCCTTTAACCTCCTGTTTGGCACAGCTTGCAATTTCTGTGCAAGATGAACAGGAATAGGGAGAACCAATGAGAGACTAGCTATAGGTGTCTGCACGGGCAAATGTAACGCTCATTGCCCACCAGGAAGAGGAATTAAACAAAGGCTCAGTGTGCCCTGCTGGAAACAGATTAGGGCCTGAAGCAATCCTGCGGTTTTGTGCCCAGCTCACAAGAAGGCGAGTTGAAGAAAGGAGCTCAGGGGCAATATACTTCACAAACCTGCAGAGTTATAAGTGACAGCTATCCTCCAAAAATATATTGAAGTAAGCCTGCGAAGGGGACTTGAAAGCGGGGCTGAATTTCAGGAAAACGATTGCAGGGGGTAGACTGGAATTGCCCTGAAAGCATAGGAAAAGAGGCACAACGTCGACAATGATGCACTTGGCCAAAAAGGGCGTATGCGTTTTTTCCTGAATATATTCAGGAAAAAACGCATACGCCCTTTTTGGCCAACCAAGCAAGCCTGTAAAGGAAATCTGCACTACAATGAAATCTCACTGCCCCCCCGGGCAAAAGGGCCATCTGAAAAAAGTGTAAAATCCAGAAAGGTAGGACAGGATATGGAGAACAGGGAGCCTTGTTATGCTGATTGGCAGGATGTAAATTGCCAGCAGCCACCCTGGAGAAGTGTATGGTGTTTCCTGAAACACGTAAGAAACAAAGCAACACAGCCTATGGCACTTCCACTTATGATCCTATAGCTTACGGAAATTAAAATCAAAAACAGACAGCCACCCCAATATTTGGGACGGCTGTGTTCACAAGAAGCTCGTCTACAGTACCAGGTAAATATCCCAGAAAGCAAAAAATGGATAAAGAAGTTGTGGCACGTACGTACAATGCAATATCACTCAGCAATGAAATCTGTGTCATCAGGTCCGTAGCGGCATAGTGAGTGGATGCAGGTACGGTGATCCTACGTGAACTACGTCACACAGAAAAAGAAACATCATAAGATATCACTAATACACGGAATGCAAACTTGACTACACATGAACTGAATAACAAAAAAGAACAGGGTCTCAAATTTAGAAAACCAACTAGTGCTTGCTTATGGGGAAAGGTGCGTTGGGGTGCTGCATAAAACCAGAGACTGAAATTAGCACAGATAACTTTCCATAAGCCAAATATGTAATAGACAAGACCTACTCCTTGCTCAACGTAATGGACCCAACACCACATATTCAACGCCTAGGAATATACCTGACTAGGTAGAATCTTAAAACCCATGGATATATATGTCTCTGTAAGAGAATCAAGCGTGTGTATAGCGGCCGAAACGCAGCAGTGAAAATCCGATAAATCCCATTATCAAAATAAATTTCGAAAACAAAACACAAAGACAGTGAAATAGAGAGCAATTCTTAAATAATTCACTCAGGGCATGTGATGCAACCGGGATTGACCACATCTACACCCAGAGCTGGTTGAGACATAAGGCTGGACACTTCAGGCTGATAGCATTGGTGAGTTTCGGTGAGCAAATGCAGACCCTTTGAAGTCATACTGCATGGTACCCATTCCATGGGTCCCAACTCTCCAGGTTCAAGTGATTCTTCCTCCAGCTAAAACATGCATGGGAAACCCAGAGTATCGTCCACCGTGTGATTGGGAAACGATTTAAAATGCATCTCAGTTTTTGTATCCTGGTCCTCGGGTTCACCATTCCAGATGCTTTACTATCACTCTCCCCGCTTGGAGAGTCAGTGCCTTTAACCTCCTGTTTCGCACAGCTTGCCATTTCTGTGCAAGATGAACAGGAATAGGGAGAACCAATGAGAGACTAGCTGTAGGTGTCTGCACGGGCAAATGTAACGCTCATTGCCCACCAGGAAGAGGAATTAAACAAAGGCTCAGTGTGCCCTGCTGGAAACAGATTAGGGCCTGAAGCAATCCTGCGGTTTTGTGCCCAGCTCACAAGAAAGCGAGTTGAAGAAAGGAGCTCAGGGGCACTGTACTTCACAAACCTGCAGAGTTATAAATGACAGCTATCCTCCAAAAATATATTGAAGTAAGCCTGCGAAGGGGACTTGAAAGCGGGGCAGAATTTCAGGAAAACGATTGCAGGGGGTAGACTGGAATTGCCCTGAAAGCATAGGAAAAGAGGCACAACGTCGACAATGATGCACTTGGCCAAAAAGGGCGTATGCGTTTTTTCCTGAATATATTCAGGAAAAAACGCATACGCCCTTTTTGGCCAACCAAGCAAGCCTGTAAAGGAAATCTGCACTACAATGAAATCTCACTGCCCCCCCGGGCAAAAGGGCCATCTGAAAAAAGTGTAAAATCCAGAAAGGTAGGACAGGATATGGAGAACAGGGAGCCTTGTTATGCTGATTGGCAGGATGTAAATTGCCAGCAGCCACCCTGGAGAAGTGTATGGTGTTTCCTGAAACACGTAAGAAACAAAGCAACACAGCCTATGGCACTTCCACTTATGGTCCTATAGCTTACGGAAATTAAAATCAAAAACAGACAGCCACCCCAATATTTGGGACGGCTGTGTTCACAAGAAGCTCGTCTACAGTATCAGGTAAATATCCCAGAAAGCAAAAAATGGATAAAGAAGTTGTGGCACGTACGTGCAATGCAATATCACTCAGCAATGAAATCTGTGTCATCAGGCCCGTAGCGGCATAGTAAGTGGATGCAGGTACGGTGATTCTACGTGAACTACGTCACACAGAAAAAGAAACATCATAAGATATCACGAATACACGGAATGTAAACTTGACTACACATGAACTGAATTACAAAACAGAACAGGGTCACAAATTTAGAAAACCAACTAGTGCTTGCTTATGGGGAAAGGTGCCTTGGGGTGCTGCATAAAACCAGAGACTGAAATTAGCACAGATAACTTTCCATAAGCCAAATATGTAATAGACAAGACCTACTCCTTGCTCAACGAAATGGACCCAACACCACATATTCAACGCCTAGGAATATACCTGACTAGGAAGAATCTTAAAACCCATGGATATATATGTCTCCGTAAGAGAATCAAGCGTGTGTACAGCGGCCGAAACGCAGCAGTGAAAATCCGATAAATCCCATTATCAAAATAAATTTCGAAAACAAAACACAAAGACAGTGAAATAGAGAGCAATTCTTAAATAATTCACTCAGGGCATGTGATGCAACCGGGATTGACCACATCTACACCCAGAGCTGGTTGAGACATAAGGCTGGACACTTCAGGCTGATAGCATTGGGGAGT